>NW_008796041.1:623545-638590 GCF_000699145.1 Aptenodytes forsteri | reverse complement strand
GCGGCGGCGCGGGAGGGAGGGAGGGAGGGAAGAGCCACCCGAGCCCCAGCGCCCGCCCGGCTGCCTCAGCAGCGCTCCCCCCTGCCCCAGGCTCACGTTTCGGGTGTGCACCCACCGCGTTATAAGGGGAGAGCCTTGCCCCCGCGGAGTCAGCAGCCGGGCACCGGCGGGAAACCCGCTGCTTCGATTTCTACCAGCGCACGCGTGTGGTTTGCACAGACCCCGTCCTCCCCAGTACGGCGGCGGCGGGAAGGCGCAGTCGCCGCTGCCGAACTGGGAGCACTGGGAACGTTTAGGCAGGTTGCTCAGGACAGGCTCTCTCTACTCAAATTCCTGCCATTCAGACCTCGGCGCCCATTAAACGCTCAAAGTGATGTTACGGGCTCGCGAGAGACCAGTAGTAACTCTGTCCTCACCGATCAGAAATAGGGATTTAAATAAGTAACGACGGCAAATCCTTCCTCACGTCTGTAACCTGCCAAAAGCCCGTTCCCAACCCCGCTGCGCTCGGAGTTGGCCACAGCCAGCAGACAGAAGCGGCACCACCAAGACGCACACAAAATTCCACACATACAAATAGCTGGAGCCACCCCCCCCACGCTACCGCCCCCTGAAAATCTGTATAAATTTTCCTTTGCATCTCCAAAACCTACTTGCTTCAACACAAAGCAGCTCCAGGCAAAAGAATATTAACATATTTACGAAGATTACTGGATGATCTGAGCAGTCTAGACAGACAAAACGTTTCTCTGCATTGAGTGTGCTTCTCCTTCTGAATCTCTCTCCAGGTTTTATAATTTGATTTGTTCTGGATAATCAACACTGGAAAAAACTAACAAATGCCAAGTAAAAACTACCACGCTTAAACTTTTCAAAGAGAGTTCTAAAATAAAATTAAATTGACCAATAAATAAATATGCTATCAGTCAGGCCAAGTTTTATTTAAATTTTGACCAATGTCGGTTTGATAATTAAAATACACACCAGGCTAATTTTCAGAGTCTGGTTTATTGCACTAAGAGACTTTTCCATTTTAAACAGTTAAAGGGAAGAAAAACCCCTCAGGCTGCTAAAGTTTTTGCCTACTTTGCAAGTCTAAAGAAAGAAAAGGTTCACTTGGCCCTCAGCGTAATCCCCGTAGGACAGCTGCAATCCTGAACAGACAACTATAGTGATATTAATCTGCTCTGTTCTATATGTTCGCATACTGTCCTCATCACCATGGCACCTAAACATCTACATAGAAATGCACAAAGCAAAGCTATGGCTCCTCTTTACTACATTAATGGCAATTCCTCTACGCCACCCATCCACCGCAGTGTAGGACTACACAGCGGGTAAAAAAAATAAGTGCAAAGTCGAAATAAAAGGAGAAACCAGAACAACTTTCTCCAGCTGGATGCAGCCACCTGGGTTTTGATCTGAGGCCTCCATGGTGGTTAATCCAGCCCAGAGCAGAGTTGGATTAACTTTCAATTTCAAAATCTTGCCACTGCAGAAGGGGCAGGTTTTAGCTCAGAAGAAATACAGGCAGCTCAGTGAGGATGAAGATATTCTTTTAAGAAGTCTCCACCCCCACTTCACCCTGTGTGGATGGATCTGTACCTCTTCATCATCATTTTTTTTGGTACATGCTATATCTAAGGGACTTCAGTCTCACCAGCCTGTCGCTTTTAAGGTCCACAGTCCCACTGCTGCTTACTGGAAAGTAAATCCACGCTTTGCACAGGATGCAAAGGGGGGAGGAGGAGAGAATCACAAATAATATTGCTTAAAATCTGCATACGGAATAGTGAGATCTTTATAAATTTGCCCCATTTCACAAGGTGTAAGTGCTTAAAAATGCTTCATTAAAACGTATGTTCTTTTGAAATATTTATTTTCCTTTTAATTACACGTGAATTAGCTGGAAGAAGCTGTAGGGAAGCCCTCTTACTGACTTAAGCCTTCTCAGCAGTTTGTTAAATTCTAGCCTCAAATCCCTTGAGGGAATAGTGGATTCAAAGCAGCTTTTAATCATACTATAAGGAGGGTGAAGTAGTATGTAAGTAGGTCATAGAGAAAGCATTACAAGTGCATAGGTTATTGCTTTATTTAACAACTACAGTGTAACACACATTTCAAAGAACATTTGCTTTTGCCATTTAAAAGTTAGAGGCAGGAACAGGGTCAAATACAAAAAGAAACCCTCTCTACGAAAGATACCGAGATATGACTCAAGGAGAGCTTATTGGGAAAAACCGCATTCGAATAATTTGGTTCTCAAACATAAATTATGTAGTGTCTGTGTATGAATTAACTCTCGAACGCAGAGTGTAAGTGGTAAAAAACAAAACCAAAAAAACCCCCCCTGAATATTTCACACTGTTACAGGCTCAGCTCTGTTATTTGTAACGTTAATACCAGTTTCTTGACAGGCACATGTGCGCAAAATAGCAACTTTTATTAAAAATGAAGGAAAAAATGGAAGCTTTGGTCCATTACTATAGTACAGAGGGAAATGGTGAGGGGGAATGGCAAATGAAGCTGCATTAATTTTTGCAGCATAAATCAGACAATAGATGTAAACACAGGCTTAGAGGAGCTGCATTATTGCTGCGCTATCGCTGCCCGCTGACATTAAGCTTTTTCAGCTGGTGGAGCATATGGCAGTTTTGAGGAAGGAACCTGGAATTTGGAATCAGCAGTTCTCAGGCTTTACTCCCATTCCAGCTACAAATGTTGCCTCCTATCCATTCTCCGCTCGTTTCAGGGGCCCAGACCTCGCTTGCCCCCACAGTCGCATCATTTACTCTTTGTGCCTCGGTTTCTCCATCCGCCTGAGCGGGGCAGATGAAGCAATTCCACCTCGCATTTGCAGGTTAGTCACCGTTCAAGCAGCTTTTCAAACACAGAGCTATATGCAATTTCTCCAAACAACTCAACCTTTGAAAACCGAACACCTCTTCAGAGACAAAAAAAAAAAAAACCAAAACCAAAAAATCCCTCAAAAACTTCAGCTGGAGAAAGGCAGGGGTTGAGCGGTGGATTGCTGTCGAGCATATGAGCTCACTCTGACATCACTGCCCGTGGCTTTCATTCAGCGAGTGACAAAGAGAGCAGACACCCCCTTCCCTTCCAGATCCCGCAGCCAAATCCAGCGTGGAGCTCACATCACGTCCCCTCTCCAGACCCCCTCCTCACCCTTTCCTTAATTGCCATTCTTTTAATCAACTTGCCTCCCAGTATTGGGCCAAGGAAATGCTACTGTTGGAAGCACTTCAAGGGAAAGTTTCCGAATTACTTCACTCTCTCCCAAGCCTGCAAGGCAGTATGAAGAGAGTTCAAATCCTCTGCTTTATTCCCCCCTAAGCCAATGAACATGCTCAGGATTCAGCTTATCTCTGGCATCAAAGCAAGTTTCTAACAGAGGCGGCAGAAGCAGAGCTCAGCGGCGGCGGTGGTGTAAATTTGGAGTGGGCTCAAATGACTTCAGTGGAATCACTCAGGATCTTCCACTAATGTGAGGGGAAAAAGAAATCTGGTCCAGATAGCGCTAGTGAATGCAAATGAGGTGTTCACTATCTTTCACAAAGAAATAACCTTCCAGGCAAACCCATGAGTCTGGAAGTAGTAGCATGGCTAATCGCAGAAAATAGAGCATTTTGGTTTGTGTGGCGGGACGTGAGCCTACCTGCCTATAAGGGAGCGAAGAAGCCCATCAGCTTAACTTTTAGTAGCAGACTTCTGGAGGGACAAGAAAGGGGAAAAAAAAAAAAGAAAAAAGAAAAGAAAAGCACACAAGCATGAGTTACACAAAGCATTTGGGCAGAGCTAAAGAATGGTGTAAGCATAGTAAACAGTTAAAGCAAAAAGTAGTGCATTTCTTTGAGTGGCAAAAAGTAATAGACCCAATTCTGCACCATTTTACCATTTCTGAAGATTCTGATTATTTGTAACAAATCCGCCTTTGCCAGTTAGATCTAACATTGGAATAAAGTTTTGCATTATGAAGCTTTAACCTTTTAGTAAGGATTTTTTAATTTATGAAACCAAACACACAACAGTCTTCCCTCCATCATAATTTGAGAAATAAAACGAATTCCATATAACCGAGACCCTTTTAAAAAGAAAATTAAATTATTGGTTAAAGCTGATCAATGATTTTTAACTATTCAAATCTTAGCTGCTTGTGAGGGTCCACCCCCCTTCTGTAGGCTATTGTAGCTTATCAGTAATTTTCAGAAATAAACGTCATTTAAAATTAGCCCTGTGAAAAGGTACCTCAAATTAAGCATTTCTAGAGCTTTCACTTGAAGCACATTGATATTATGTAAACTTGGTTGCTATAGTAAAACTTCCCACTCACTACTTCTTTTTTTTTTCCTTCCTATTTTATACCACTGAAGAGGTGATTTCATCCCACTATGGGTATAAGGCCTTTGTTCCATTTGCGGGTAATAACTTAATCTTTCAGAAAAAAATTAGGCAAGATTTTATGGCACAAGGCAGACGCTACATGTGACAGAGGGCTTTTAGGAAAGGCCTTTAATTTGGAGGAACACCCTACTTTGTTAATAGCATGCAAATACTTGGGGTAGTCAATCATGACCCTCAGGTCCAATCCTGCACAGTGCTAGTGCTGAGCAGGAGCTGCCCAGTACCATTTGCTCCAGTTGGGCTATCCATCACGCTCAGCACTGTGTTTAGCAAATACTAAAGTAGTAACAAGTAAATATTTGGAAGACCAAGTCTTACCGTCCTGTTATTTATTTACAGCCCTATTGAAGAGCATCACTACTGATCTGTAGGCGTTGCCTTTGTGTAGCGCCTTGTGCATACAGACACAAGGCCAAGGCTTTTGTCAGCCCAGTCCTATCTCAACTTGACAACAGGCATTGACTGGTTTTTCCTTTTTTCCTCTTTTTTCTTTTTTTTTTTCCCCCTTTTTTTTAAGGACTACCTTATCTTCTCACCCGCTGACTGATTCCATCAACAACCACTACCCAACCAGGTGAGAAACTGGGGCATTGCATGCACTGGGTAGACCTGATTTCCTACTAGACAGCAGGCGCATTATTTATGGTCAAAAAAGCACCTTTCCAAACAACCCCAGAAGAGGGAACTTCATATTGTTGGTGGATTTAGCTATTATGTTATCTACACATGAAAAAGTATAATCTTGTATGACTTCGAACAGGAGGAATCACACATCTGGTGCTCTTGTCTCTGTTGCTCCATCCTCACAGTGTGCAAGAGCCCCACTTACGCCTTCACAGGGCAGGGGAAAAAGCCCCCCATAACCAAAAAAACTCCTCCCCCCCATCCAAACCCACAGGAACAGCTACCAGGAGACACAAAAACCTCCCTCATTTTATACAGATTTGAGATTTCTGAAGATTTTGGCCTAGTAGGGAGGCTGGTTATTGTGACAGATGCAGGATCAGGGAAGCGATGGTGAGGATGGGCTGAACACAGCAAAAGGCTGGATCAGGAGGCGATGCTGGAGGGCAGCTCCAACTCCAAAAGCAATGGGCAAAGGCAAGTGTGAAGTTCTAATGTGGCATCAGCGAGGCAAGAGGTTGGGTAAGGGACATGCAAGGAGACAGGAAGCCAAAAGTAGACTTATTTAAAAAAAAAAAAAAGTAAAGAAATCTGTGGGGGGTGTTCCAATATCTAAATTAACCTCCTGCACTTCTGACTAACTGCAGGATCTTCGTAACGTTAGCCACCGTCTTCCCTTCTCATTCACTTCTACCATGTGTTTTTCTTTCTTTTTCACTGCAAATGGTTGGATCTCACCTTACGCTCAAATTGTAACATGTTTAAGGTAGGAAATTTCACAGATCTTTGTTTTCATTTGTTTGTGAAGTGCCTAGCATACATCTCGGTCCCCAAAATAACAAACAATCACCCTGATAATATGTAAAGTAACTATCTTTCTTTGACATCATTATTTCCCGCAGACAGAATCCATTAAACCTCAGACATGAAGGAAGGAAAGAAAAGGCTCCTGCAGTAACTGTAAGACATTCAGACATGCAGAAAACTGCACCGTGCCTGGTTTGGCGTTTTTTACCCCGCTAAATGGACAGCATAAGAATTGCCACATAGGTCAGATCGAAAGGCCCATCTAGTCCATGACTCTGATAATGGCTTGTAACGGATGCAAAGAGAAAGAGCATGAGTAAGGCAAGCGCATCGTGATCCTTCCCACCTTCCAGCAACCAGAGGCTTGAGGGACTTCCTAAAGTCAAGGACTGCATCCGAACCAAGATGTTTAACAGGCTCAAAACCGCTGATTCAATTTTTCCCCCAAATTCTCCCTCTGAAAGGAACACTGATGAAGTCATATGTTTATGACTCCCAGAGCTGCCTGTTAAACGGGCTGTTCTTAACGATTCCAGAGATTTGGGGCTCAGTACAACAAATAGGAACATTGGCTTTCTTTTCTAAAGCAAAACATTAAACCCAACATAGTTTTTAACATAGAGTGTTTCACTTCAGTAGAGTCACAATAATTCATCTGCAACTTTAAAAAAAAAAACAACCCACTGATAACACAATTTTGTAAGGGGAAAATGCTGAAACCACGAGGTTCCTAGGACGGGCATCTAGTTTGGCATCGTTTTGTGAGAATGACTCTTTAGGAAAAATTTTGGTCACTTTGGATTGCTATATTTGGGGGTGGGGGTTAACTGAGTTAAATGTATGTTCATCAGCCGTGCACAGACAAATCTCCATATGATTCATTGAAGCAGCACTGCAGAACACCTGATGTTGCCGATGCAGTTCTGTTAGTGTTTTGTTATTTTTAAAGGGGGTTATATAACTCTCTCATTAAAATTAAATGTGGGCTGAAATGATGCAGGCAAATTCTCAAGCTTTAGAGTGAGCTCCTTCCTCACAGTTTAGCTGAAAATAGATCATTTTTAGGCAGAAGAGAAGGAAAATGAAACCAAGAGGCTGTTACAGTTGAAAATCGAGCTTCTAAGAATTTAAGTTTTCTGATAATTCACCGTTTCCTTTCTAGAGGGCCTCAATTCTTCAGATGCTGACCTGCAGCTTCCAGGGAAAGCAGGTGCAGGATCTGAATCTTAAATTCATTCTGTAGCACAGCTATCGTATCATCCACAGCTATCTACACTTGCAAGGTTCAATTTCCAGATGATCTATGTTCGGGTGCCCTTGCTTTTCTTTTCACTGCTCTATTTGTCTAAAAGGGATAGTAAATTCCCGTATCCTCTCTCTGATTTTCTACCAATTTTTTCCCCCCCCTCCAACCCTCTGCTCTGTCTTCCTCCTGGTGACAGACTGTTGTCTGGCATCCTCAAAGGCTGCTCTTGAAGATGACCTGCTGATTTGCTGCCATGGGAACTCCAGAACGAGGACAGGATTTACCCCTCGCACACCGAAGGGCACAAGCAACAGTTCCCCATGCCACCCCTCTCGCCGGTAAAAGTTTGCCCTCCTCTATTGCAGAAGCCTTGCAAGGGACATCAGAAGGCTGTGCCTTAAATAACAAGAGTGCTGCAGCCTCTCCAGCATCCAGCAGCAGCCACTGCTGAATTATTCGGAGGAAGGTGAAAAAGTCTAATAGCATATGTGAGCATGCAAATTGCCTTTCAAAACTAGTGGAGAAAAAGCTTAGGCAATAAAGCGTAAGACTCGAGAAAAAACCTCTCTAATGTAATGGCAGAAAGCATTATCTTCGTGTAAGTGCCATATTTAAAACTTCCTAAGCAATTTTATTGGTATCCCTATTCCTTTGAATCAGAGAAAGTTAACTTAAAATTAGGTTATTCTACCCTAATAAGGGACACGGGCTAACACATCACCCACCGAGTATGCTACATGGAGAGACGAGCAAGTAATTCTCTCCCTTCCCCACCCCCAAACACAATTTTGTGTGTTTTAATTGAAATAGAAGGATCACTTTTACTTGGCTGCATTTTGCAGGGCAGGTTGTGAACCACACTGTGTCAGTCTTGTCAGTGCACTGGCAGGTTTACAGACCTACGATACTTTCCTACGAGCACCGACTCATAAGAGCTTAATCCAGTAATGTGGGCTTAATGCATAATATAATTCCACGAACCACCTAGAAACCGAGTGCAAATTTGGGAGTCGATGCTTTCCAGAAATGTCAATTTAGCCATTAGTTCAGAAACCCCGAAGATGGATCTGTCTGATATTAGCCCACGAAATGGTCACTGATCCTTAGACTATTGGAGAAAATAAAGTTGTGTGTGAGAACAGCTAAAATCCTTTTTACATCCTGCTCGAGCTGATTACTAGTTATGCTATCTCAGTCTTAAGACCAGAGTGAGAGATGAGAAAATTAGGGTCCAGATCAAGATTTACCCCAAATTTGGGAAAATTCCTGCCCCCTTCCCCCCAATAAAGACAGTTAACCGTCAGTGCATCAGTAACTTGCCAAGAACGGTATTAAAGCGACTTTAATTGACACATTTGCTTCCGCTGCAGGGTGAAATAACACAAAAGCAAAACAAAAACAACAAAAAAAAGCTTTTTGCCACAGCAAGAGTGTTAGAGGGGAGGAAAAAAAAAAAAAAATCTTGTTTTTATTTCCTCCGTGAGGATGCCAGCAGTCTTGTTTCATAAACTCCAGTGATTCATCACCATCCCAGGCAGCCAATCATTCGGCAGGTCAAGTAGAAATGGGCTGTAGAGCCAGCAACTCCTGCTGCCCCGATAATGCATGTCATTCCAGGCATGGCGACATGCTTTCTCAACAGCTGCCATTTTCAGTTACCTTTTCTATGGCTGACATACAAGTAAATGCGTTGGAAGCAGTAAAACAGTCATAGGAAAGCAGTTGCAAAGATAAATAGCACCTGCACGTGATAATCTCTAATGTCATTAGAGAGCAAAGAAGGATGTGTTTTGAAGCAGAATTTCTTTCTTCTGAAAGCATCACTTGACTTGGGGGGGTTTATGTGTGTGGGGGGGTGTGACTGAGAAGGCAGATTTTGTGTTGGTTTTTTTTTTCCCCCTTGAATAAACATCCAGACAGTTGTCTTGGTTATAACCTTAATAGATATAACTAAGGGAAAAGGGGAAAAAAAAACCCAAAACACCCAGCATTAAAGAAAAAATCTTGCAATTCACTTGTGAGAAAAGATTTTGTATAGCTAGATTTTGCTTGAATTCAGTAATGCTCAATTTAAGAAAAACAACTGCTCTAATTAAGGGAAAAGAAAAGGATTTTCTTCAGTCGTTTCTTTTCAGTCTTTATTCCTTGTCTTCTAACTTAAATTTCATGAACTTGTTCAATAACTGTCCTCTGAATTATATGTAGTTGAATACTTCTTTGCAGATGGAAAGTGAGTGGGAGTTTTGAGGACACAGGACTATAGAAATAAACACCCACAAGGAAAAAATGTTTAAACTTACGTGCACATGTGTATGTGTGTACATACGCACACAGATGTATACCTGTATATTAGATACAGAGCATGTGTAATTTATATACGTATACCATGTAAAGACCCTGTGCCTGCACACAAATGGTAAAAAAAAAACCCAAACAAACCCCAAACTGTTCCAAATAACAGTGCTGGAACAAGATTTCAAATGCATAAGATTATCCATATTAATTTATGGTAATCTACAAATGAATGCTGCAGAGGCAGTACAGGTTATCCAAAATGGTACTTGCATTTAATGAGAAACTTCCACAAAATATCTTCAAGACAGATTTAGTTGCATCTTCTAATACCCCCTGAATTAATATCATGCAAAACACAAAGTACAAGCTATGTTTCCCCTTTGGAACAACTGGCTCTTGAAATGCCAAAGGAAAGCCAAGCTTTTCTCTCCATACAAAGCCCTCCTAGACATCTTGCTTTCAGATTTCATCAACTTAGGTGTTTTCAGGGCTGTAAGCAGTGAACTTTCCATCAGCAGCATCTTCAGCTAATTAACCCTCCTGATTACAATAATTAGTATTGATTCACTCCTGAATGACTTCTTAAGTATTCAAGCACAATCTACACTTGCAGTAAAACTTCTAGATATGAATATTAATTGAATGCTCTCCTTTGTTTTTCAGCCCCAAAGGTATAGTTTGCAATCTTATATACTTAAATTTGATAACAGAAACACTTCAGTTTTATTCTCATTTAACAAAGAGAATATTAACATGTTGATGTTAGAGATTGTGGTTCATAAATCTGGGGAAAAAAAAATTAGACAAAGACTCCAGGCTAAGAAATAAATATAATTCACTTCCATTTCTTATGGCAGCATGGAAAGCCAGTTCCCAGGTTAAGACCTATCCTGCTCTTGTTCTGACAGGTAGGACAGAGGACGGTCTTTCTTTTTGGCATTACACCTGGTCATTGCAAGAACAAATAACAACTCATGCAGAGTCTGAATTAGCTCTCTTAGCGCTGTTGTGGAAACAGATGTTGCCAAGTTTGACAACTGCAAGGCACCACATTGCTTTGTGAATGGGTGAGATTCAAAACAGGTAACGCTAAGGACACCTGCGATGTTCATGCATAAGATCTCTAAACCTATATAGCCTCTCAAAAGCCGACACTTTTGCTAAAGCATGCTAAGAAATGCCTTGTGTTACAGATTTGCTTCACCTTCTTTGATGTTAATAATAATTGTTATGGCTCAAAAAGCAATATTCCAGTAAATATGCACAGAAATAATTTTTCTGGAGTAGGGTTCACACAGAATAATTCAAAAATTAGTCTTTGATGTGAATGCAATGTCAGAAAATACCCTTGGAAAAGAACAAAGTAATTGGCGATCCAAGACAAAAATCTGTAGTATACGTATTTTACGCAGCATTTTATCTGAAAACATAGGAACTACTGTAAGTTTAGTATGAACTCACCTGTGAGAAGAGCGCTTAGGAAACAGTTTTAGTATTGAATAGTCCTTAAAAGTGGCGGTTGGGTATGCCACCCAGGTGTCTGGTGGTCTCTGCTACAAAAGTGGCGTTCACCCTAATCTGGGCAATCGCTAAAGGGGCATTTCCATGTAACCGAGAGCGAGGGATTCACTTTACTGCCACTCACAAAGGGCAGCAGCTGCTAGAAAGCCCAGGCTGAAGGAGGGTAACTTGATAAAAAAAATACCCCCCATCCAGTTCTGGCAGAGCAGAGCGGAGCAGTTGTGAACGAGTTAATGTTTGTCTTGAAAGAAGTTCTTCCAAGAAAGTGAATTGTAGCATGGTCCCATTATATTAAACACCAGCCTTGCTTTCTTCATGTTTATGCACAACACACAGCATGCAAGTACTACCTGATAATCCATAACCTCTAGGCTTCTAGTGTATTTTATGTGATATTACTTTTTTGTTCACGTAAAGTCTTTCCTATTGATTCATACCATCTCAACACACAAGGGAAGGAGATGCAACAACAATTAAAAAATTGCAAAAAAGCATAGCAAGTACTCAGAGCCGCCCCATGAAACATTTTTTTTGTTTAAAATGCATGCTTTAGAGAGCTCTGACCACTACCAATAAATCTTTAATGTCTTCTTTTTTTAATTAGGGGGTCCAAGAGCCCCCTCAACCCATATAAATCATGCACTAGAATCCAGTTTTAAAAAAAGCATGAAACCCCTACAATTAATCGATCTAAGCAAAAAAGAGAAACCACTGATAAAGCTCTCTCTTTTCTCTCAGAAAATTATTACAATTATTACTAAAAGTAATATATTTACTTAAAATGTAAAGTATTTTAAAGACTTTAAACAGTTTCAGAAACTCCACAGACTGATGACAATTCATTTTATTTAAGACACAAGCTGCTGTCCAAGTAGTAACTCAAAATTTTTCAAAAGCTTTATAACAATTTCTTTTCATGATGCATAAGGTACATGAGCATTTTGCCAAACTCAAACCCAAAATTGTTAACTGTTCTAATGCTAAACTATGGCTGTCTAAACAGAAAGACAATTCATGAAATGTATGAATAATTTGTTAGATTTTGGGATAGGAATCATCCAGGTAAATTATTCTGCCTGACCTTAAAAATTCTAACGTATGCTAATAGCTGGATTATAAAAATGGAAAGTAGCATGGGCTCCCACTTTGAGATCTGATTTATCATTTTTATTGCATTTTCATTACCTAAACAAAATTAGAAACAGTATCTTCAAAACAGCAGTTAAAGTTGATATGATCAGGCATAAAATCAGGCAAGGGCACATTTGGCAACTCTGTATTTGCCGAATTGACATCAGTATTGTAAGCTTTCAGAATCAATAAGTTTTCTCGCCAGAGTTAAAGGAGAGGTTAGTAATAAATCTCCAACTTAATGCAATAGGCATAATTGTAAGATGCAAACCTCCCCCTCCCTGCACTATTAGCAGCAGATACCGAATGAAACAACTGTCACAAAATAGGCAATGCACTTCATATTCTACCGTACATACAAAAAGATTAAGGGAAATGAAAAAGGGGCTGAGAAAAGGAAAGAAAAAAAAACCCCAAACCACCCATCTCCAGACATACATTAAGCTAGTTTGACAGCACCATTGTTCAGCTGTCCCATTGTCAGACCAAAAGATGTATTCAATGCTACAATGTCTGCTAGCAAATAAACAAAAGACTACATTTTTCAAAGTGGGATGCCAATTCTAGCATAATTCTGTGTGTATGTGCGTGTGTGCGTGTGTCTGTGTGTGTGTGTATGTGTGTCTCTGAAAAGAGTAGTCGACGCTGGCCCCCCGCTAAACCTTGGAACATTAAGCATATATGTGTAATCCCACATATGGGAGTATTTAGATATTTTTAAAACATCTTCAAGTGGCAAAGACTAGGTAGAGCATTAGTAACTATTTACATAGGCTAAGTGAAAATTAAAGTGGTATTTAGGGCACTAGCTCTAATATGGAGTCTCCCTGAGCTTTTTCCATGCTTATTCCATGCCCAGTGCATAATAATGAAGCAGGCAGAAATATTGCAAAGGAGGTGATAAAAGAAATACCAGCTCTCATTTAGGGGAAAAAAAAAAAAAATATTTTTCCCTCCTTGCCCTCTCCGTACATTTGTCGTCATACATGAAATGTGCGATTCTAACTAGTGGAAAATGCTACTTGCACACAGCAATGCCTGTCTTTTTCTTTAAATAGGGAAACTACTTAATACACAGCACGGTTATAGTTGCAGCGGGCCCAGGCAACTCGAAAGCACGCGTTAAAACAAAGGAGACAACATACCTTAAAAGCAGCTCCTCATTTCTCATAGTAACAGCGGATTTGGGACAGCGCATGCTTTCTGCACCGATATTCTCAACAAAAGCCAGTTCAGAAGTGCGCTCAAACATCAATGCCACAGTAGCTACTCACTAATGGCTACTCTTTCTCTCTTTCTCTCTCTAGTCAGACGCTGAGTGGTGGAGCAAAGGGGCCCCTGCAGATTCACTAAGCAGAAATAATCCTCTCTGACAAGTTATGTTGTCTGGGCATATTTTACATTAATGCACTGTGCTGCCTATAGGGGTCTTATTTGCGTTCACTCTAGCCTAGCTGGTGTTAGCTCTTTTAATTACCATCAAAAAAAAAATTAGCAACATCCTCCCCCCCCAAAAAAAAAAAAAGAAAAAATATATATAACTGAAAGAAAAGGGGGGAAAAAATCTATGGGCGAATGAGGGAAGGCTTTCCCCCTCTGGAAGGATGCATGTTTGATATGGATCTTTTGTTTGCCCTGCGAACTCGGTGAATACAGTGGCAAACAGATGCTGTGGCTCGCAAGGCTTGTGCACTTTAAGGGAATTGGGTTAGAGGCTCTTTCTGGGGCTCTGGAGTCGCAGCTGGAGCTCTTGCTCTCTCCCTCCTTCCCTTCCCTGTTCAAGGCTGAGTGGCTTTATGGGACCTGCCAGCTCACATCAGAGAGACTGGGGAGTATTAATGCAGGCACCCGGGGATCTTCTTCAAGTTTTCAGTTTTTCTTGGCAATTTTAACCCCTCCAAAACACAAGTCCAAAATCCCTCCAATTTTAACCCCTCCAAAACACAACTCAGTTACCAAGTAACTGAGTTTGCTTTAATCCAGATCCTTACGCTTGGCTTTGGCAGAGTTCTCGCAGATGGGAAAGGGTGTTGCATTATTCAATGATTTACTCACTTCCTATGTATGAAAGGAACTGTAGTGTGCCACTGATTTCAGGGAAGCAGCCTCTTCGGCCCCACTTGGGAAATCCACCATGTAATTTGTAGAAAGAGGTTGTGGTCTTCCCAGTTGCCAAGGTGGTCAAAGAGAGGTTTGTTTTCACACCTTAGTTTCAACTTCTGCTGGGTAAATCTTTAAACCATGCAGCTACTTTTGAGGCAGGAGGATGGTTGGGTTTTTTTGGTTTTGTTTCATTTTTTTTAAATCTACATCAGATACTTGAGTAGGTGCTTATTCAGTAGACTGAAAAAGTCAACAAGGCCTTGATTTTTTTTCAGACAAAGGCTTCTCTGCACCACTGTGGCAGTGAAATGTATCTTAAAAATGATTGCCATTTCCTCTGAGGTCCTGTTAACATAAGAACATGCAAAACTCAATAAACGCAAATCGTCCAGAATCGACAGCTAGTCAAAAAGCCCAGTAGGTGTCAAATACACCGAGCTAGAAATAGATCTGGACCTCAAACCTTGAATTCAAACTTTCATAGACTTCTGGCTATGTCTGTGGTTGGTCTGGACCTCTTTGCCTAGGTTATATATTACTGCCTTAAAATATACTGCTACAATATCCTGATGCAGTGCCACTGCTTCTAATTCCTTAACAGAAGTTAGCATTTAGGGGCTTGATCTTTTTCATAGAATCATAGAATCATTAAGGTTGGAAAAGACCTCTAAGATCATCGAGTCCAACCGTCAAACCCAACACCACCATGCCCACTAAACCATGTCCCTAAGCGCCTCATCTACATGTCTTTTAAATACTTCCAGGGATGGGGACTCAACCACTTCCCTGGGCAGCCTGTTCCAATGTTTCACCACTCTTTCAGTAAAGAAGTTTTTCCTCACGTCCAATCTAAACCTCTCCTGGCGCAACTTGAGGCCATTTCCTCTCGTCCTATCGCT
>NW_008796041.1:601850-622715 GCF_000699145.1 Aptenodytes forsteri | reverse complement strand
AGACTTGTTCTCCAGACCCCTCACCAGCCTCGTTGCCCTTCTCTGGACACGCTCCAGCACCTCAACGTCCTTCTTGTAGTGAGGGGCCCAAAACTGAACACAGTATTCGAGGTGCGGCCTCACCAGGGCCGAGTACAGGGGCACCATCACTTCCCTAAGTTTTGATAAACTTGAGTCTGGGAATGAAGGCAAAGAAGGAGCAATCACCAGTATAAATATACTGATAGCAAGATCTTGCCGTTCTGATAGCAGCTGTAAACTTCTATTAAGGTCATAAATTGTTTGCAACAGAAACTATCCTTTTGTTCTACGCTTCTCGTTGAGCACTGTGAGACCTTGGCATTAGTTTCAGTCATTCTGTTGTAATATTTGTCAAATGACCAAAAGACAAGTTAAAAAACAAACCTAGGCATAATCTACTTTTCATGATATAGAGAGAAAGAGCTGACGATGGTAGTTTAGGAAACATGGATATCATGAAGAACTGCAAGTCAAGAGAAGACAGGTTTCAATTTGCTTCCTTTTTCATCTGCAAAACATGACTGGGATTCTCGTTGCTCTTGTAATAAAAAATAATAAATCATTTTAATGATTAGCAATTCAAACTAATTCCATGTTAAAATGTCATGCTCCAAGGTCAACTGAGACAACATAGCTTGTACTTCATGCTAAAAATAGCTGAACAGTCATGGAAGGCGGCCAGGAAAATACTCAGCCAACATGACAAATCCCATACCTCCTGCCCCAAATACTAAATCCATTACTACCATTTCAGGCACGGCCACCAACACTCCAGATTCCTCCTCCTCCACTTTTCGCCTCCAAATGACTTTTGCCCAGCATAACTCACCGTGACGCCTGGGCTGCTCCAGACCAGTCTCGCGCTCGTGAGACTGATGTATGAGAAGAGGCAAATACCAGAGTATGCTACAGAATATACAGCTGAACGGGAAGTGTCAGACAGTCTGATAAACTGCTACAGTTTTCCAAAAATATGGCAAGGATCAGCATCTTAAGACACTACCAGCTGAGGGAACAAAGCTTTCTTTTCAGGCTGGAGTAGAATGGCTCACACAGAGCCCTTTGGTGGGGAATCAATGGGCTTCTGTTGGGCGGCTCCGTGCAGTTGCAAGTTCTTGATCGTTTCTGTACTTAGAAAGAAGGCGAAGCAGCAGCAATAGGAAATAAAGTGAAGTATTATGGAAGGACTCATCTATGGCCAAAGGAATAAATAAAGAAAAAGAAAATAAAATCCACAAAGCAGTGACACAGACAAAAAGAACCTATGCTTTCTATCACACATAATGAAACGTCTGACAGAACAACATCTGCAGATGGATCACAGCTGCTGAGGGTGAGAGGGAATATGAGTATTATTTTTCAATTGTAAGATGTACTAAGCAGGAGTGCCTTTAAAATAATATGGCTAAAGGGAAGATTAAACCAGATGCACAGGGCTCTCTGGCTTCTTTCAAGATGAAAGTCCAGCTGTGGAGTTTAAATTCAACATTTAACATGAAAGTTGATTGTAGATTCATAACTGATATGTATATATCGCAGAATGTTCTGCACAGATGACATACAGTGGAAGTTTAATAGTTTCATTGCCCTGTATTTAACGTAAACCCAAGCCTTTTACGTATCGCCTATGAGTTTGCTAAACTAATTATGTGATGTTGCAAATCCTTGAAAGGCCACAGGAATACCAATCATCTACAGAGGCAAAATGGTCAAAACTTCTGTGGCAAACCAGTAACAATGAGTAATTTATATCCATTAAAAATATGCTGCCTTCTCTCTACTTCTATTTCAGATTATTCTTTGACCATTCCATTTGCTTACAGTATTTTTAAAATATTCAGAAGCCCAAATTACAATGGCATTTTGCTACACTAAAGCAATACTACCAGCCAAGCAATGAACTACATTTCATGGCAGAGAAATGGTAGACAAGTGTCCAGGACAACAGCCCAAAAATCATGAGTGCAATCATGAGAGGAATAGAAAGCCTTGATTCATTTTCCCATTTCACCACGCGGCCCCGTGTCAGATCTTATGCAAGCCAATTAACCTCTTGCTCACATCTCCATCTTTAAAATGGAAAAACCCAATAAACTCCAGAGCAGTGTGACAATAACACAGAACACTAAAAGCTATATGAAACAGAGTATTATTGTGAGTCACACAAACATTTAAAATACATCTTCTCCTCACAAGAGGGACTTGCAGTCTAAATCTCAATTATGTGCCGTTTTGCGCAGTTATTTAGGCTCAAATCACATTTGTTTTGTATAGGTGTGAAAAGCTACTCTTTAATCTGATAGCATTTTACTGGTTTAGATGGCTAAATCCCACCTTTGAAGTTGAGCAATTAGTCTAAGCTAGTCATCTAGGGTTTCTCTGTTGTCAGTGAGGAGAGATTAGTTACACTAAAGAGCATTACCATCTCTCTCCATTGACTACAAAGGGTTTAGATCCCTAACTTTTAGATACATATGTTAGGCAAGATGAATCCCACCTACGTGCCTAAAGCAAAGGTGAGAAATCCCATGTTTCAGTTTCAGCATCGCCAGAATGTCGCACGGGGCACGCTGCGACCGCTGTGCAAGCACAGCTCAGATACTTTGAGCATGTCTGGCACTTCCAGATCTAGCTGTAACCTGCCTGCAGGATGTCTACAGCAATCAAGCTGTAGCTAGGCAAGACTACCAGGTCTGAAGCAGACCTATACGTTACACCTATGCAAAGTTTGAAGTAGAAAGGAAATTGGCCTCAGCTTCAGAAGTGGAGCGCGTGGAGTCTTTCCAGCATGCTTTGAGAAAGCAGACAGTTCATTTAGGTATCTCCTCCTAAAATCTCCTAGAAAAATGAGCAACTCGTCGCCTGCAGCTCTTATGTTATTAGCAATTGTGGAGCACGAGACCAGGTGTTGCTAGAACGAGAGTACTCTGGACTACTTCACTGGTGAATGTGAATAGCAAGAAATGGGCTATAACTCAGTAGGTTGTATCCCATTAGGCTTTACCTCTGCTCTTATTCAGGTTTTTGTTTGTTTTTATCTAGAACAAATTATTGCATATTTGTCTCTGATCTCTCTTTTGATTTGTTTTTTGTTTATACAACCTTTAAGATAGCCGTACGTGGGAGATCAAGTTTGGCCCCGAACTCCAGCAATCTGACATCTAAGATGTCTTCAGGACAGATACTAACTCTGTATGCGTTGTGTGCGTTAATCATACCCACAGTATCTGTGGGTGTCATCTCTGTGCGCAGGAAAAGGCAAATTATTTTCAAGCACCTGCAGCAGAGATGCAGCAAATCATAGTTTTTTGGTTTAAGCAGGCAATAAAAACAGTCTAACATTTGCCCACATCTCCTTTTGTCTGTTTTGGTAGATCCTTTAGATTATATGCCTAGCTTTCCTATCTGAGTCATGGGGGCAGCAATTACTTACAGACCTACAGGTCAGTCTGGATGATGCAAGAGGTCTTTTCTAGCTTCACTTTTTCACCTGGGAGCATCCAAGGGGTATCACGAAAATTAAATAGCACAGGCAGAAAACACAGAAGTACAAAATGTTACATAAATGCTGAAGATTAATATTCGGGCAGCGGGGGAATACAGCAAGACTAGTATCCACCGCTTCTCTCTGCTAGAAAAGGTGTGCGCTGCCTCCCTCTAGCATCCAGCAGCGCTGGCTCAGTGCGTCTCAGCACCTGGAAGACAGAGGCACCAGCAGGAACAACCCCCCCCCATTTACTTAAACGATGTGCTCTGGTGCTTCCCCCACCCTTGACAGGGAAGGGGCAAAAATTGCAGCTTGTGCAAATCACAAATTCTAGCACATAAACACACATCAATGTGCTTTTTAAAGGCAATACATCACTCGAAACAACTTACAACTGGCCAGGTTGTGATTGCAGACATGGCCACTCTACAAAGCAAATAATTTATTTGGAAAGATCTACATGTCATAAGAACATCTGGCCTGCAACTAAAGGGAAGGAGGAGAAAGCTGATCAAAAGAGCAAAGAGAAACAGAGGAGGCAACAGAGCACCAGATCTGAGAGAAAGAGAGAGAAAAGAAGGGAGAGAGAGAACAAACACAGCTGGTTATAAAATCATTTATTTTCTGCTTTAATTTAAAGTCTATTTAAGGTATAAATAGAACCTGCTCTGTCTAAACAGGAATATCTTTATTTTATACTTGTAGTAATACCAAGATCATAACTTTTAGATGTGCCATGTGGAATATCAAAGACCTTGAGTTCTTGTGAGCACAATCTAGAGAGTGAACTTGCACAATATATGCAAATGTATAAACTGTATATTAACAGATATGAACAAACGTGAAAAATATTAATAATTACAGATGAGAATTTAATGGCTACTCATCCTCTTAAGTTAAAATTATAAATAGAACCACATTTAACAGTTCTATCGAGCCTATTTAAAAATGATCTTATGGTGCTCTATACAGAAGGTTCATTTCACACATCTATGAAGTGTATCCAACACTAGGGAATAACGTGGATATTTAAAAACAAGATATCACCAGAGACAGTGATGTTCGACAGAAACTCATGTACAAGTGAAAATGAGGTAGGAGTTTAATTTCTCGGATCTGGGGTTTAGATGAGTGGATGTATCTACCAAGGGAACCTTTAGCAATGAACGTGATGTGATAAGTGGACCTTACTCCTGCACTGTCCGGCATGAAATGTAGGTTTATTAGAACAACTCATGATCCATCAAGTTGCCTGAAAAGGTAGGTAATGTGGCATTGTCCTATATGGAAGGGAAACAAACTGAACATTTTATAATTGAAATCAGATGAAGAGATCTTCGGTTGCAAATACTGGTTGAGAACTCTTGATCCATGATCTGATAATACTAAGTCAGGCTTTGAAAAAAGGAGTATTCACAGAATATATATTTCCTTTTACATACGCTCTGAAGGGAAGGAAATGGATCAATTTCTAAACAGTTGCCATAAAAATAAAACTAATAACTACAAAATAATTTTTATTATTTTCTAAATGAATTAGTACAAACACTTGTTTCAGCAGTTTTTACCCTCCCTAATTAATTTTATTTCATGATAGAAAAAAAAATCTCATAACTTTTTTAATACTTTAAACTCTCTACCTAACATTTTTTATCCAAAGGATACTCTTCCTTTCTCTCTTCCTTTTTTTGTCTTTAAAAATCTATTAGCATTGATTAAAAAGAAAAAGCTGGGATATAAATCTTCAGTTAGATTTACTACACAATACATTTTTCTTTGACCTTTCTCATGTAACCTGACACTTGACAATTTTGTGCAAGATGTTAAAAAATGGCTAGTGATTTTTGGTGATTCTAGTGCCCAGATTCACAGAGGAGTTTCATAGGGCCTGTAGTTCAGAGTTAGGATGTTGATTTGTGGGGAGGAAGAAATAAATCAGAGCCTGTGACAACACCCAGAAGATGGAGGCATTTGAAAACCCACAATGAAAAACCTGGCCAAACTGAAGTTCTAGGCTAAGGGATTCCTTAAAATACCACAGCGCAAATTTTTGAAGAGAAAGGTAACAAGTTCGAATTTGCTTTTATTAGTCTGTCATGAAACTTAAAAATTAAACATACTTTTTTTTTGACAGTGAGCTAACTAGGGAAAACATTACTTAAGGATATCTTGACACTCTGCAGTGTACCTAAATCTTACTGAAGTAATGGAAACAGCATGAGAAGTAGGGTAAGTCTACTTGCATATAGCTTTTTGCCATGGCAGGTAGACTGTTCCTACTAGCTTGAATGTTTTAATGGATGATGTAAGCGTATCCTAAGCCACAGAGGGAGGAAGGCTCAAGCTATCTGATAAAGATATGGTACCAGTTTGTGAACAAACTGAATCCTAATTCTGAGTTCCTGCTGCACTTTGTGTGACCAAACTCTTTGTATAGCCAGTTCCTTCAGACATGCTTTGGCCTGATTAATGCCACTTAACTTTGGGCACTTAACAGAGAAGTCCAAGGGCATAATCACCTTTGGCTTCCAATTCAATTCCAGTTCAGCCACCATGGATGTCCCTTTGACTAGGCAAAAAGCATAGGTGAACTAAGGTCAACCTCAGCATCTGTTAAGCATAAATAACTAGATGAGAGGTCTCCATGTCTACTTTGGCCACAAATCCTGTTTCCAGAAGGATATTTAGGCAATGGGTGCACACCTGGCAATGGCACCCTCTCCTGAAATGCAACACTGCCCACGGTTCTTTCTAACCCTCATATGACAAAGATGCACGTGGACCACAGATATACACGTGGCAGCTCCAAAGTGCCTTGAGATTATCCTCTGGAAAAAAACAGGTAACAAAAGAGACTCACTTTCAGACACCTTCCATGCCCCTGATAAATGCTTTTCATTCAAAGAAAAAGGCATAAGAACAGCAATATACATTTTATCTACCTCCTTACCATAGCCAAACACCACCAGACTCCTCAGCATCTCATTTCCCATAACCAGATGCTCAGATACGACTTGTCAAAAACAATTTCTGTCACTCCAGCGGTGGAATTCTCGCAACACTTACCACGTTGCTAGCACCAAAGGCTCATGGAGTCCCAGAAGACTTTGTGAAATGAAATGGCCGTGGAGGAAAAGGCTGGAGGGCCAAAGGGGTGCACGAGGAAATGAGTCATTTGCCTAAATTCCTCCCACTTCAGAGCTCAGTAAGGTAATACTGTGGAGCTGCACAGAGATCTGTGCTTTTGGGACATCTGTCTGTGTTCTTGAATCATTTGGCGCAACGCGTGGTCAGCGCACACAGCCTTGTGGGACCCCATCCACATTCAGCCAGACATAGCCCTTCAGTGCTAGCAGTGTGTTCGATGCTTCAGCAAAACCTGCGCTCTGATCTTTACAAGTGCCAAGAAGTCTGTTAAAGCGTTTACATATTGCAACATTAAATGCTTGGTAAATCGCCACATCATTTTGTGCTTTCAGTGTTCCCAAATCCACAGCATTCATCTTTCTTCTGCAAGGCCAAACCCTGCAAAACTTGCTGAATGCACTTACCTCCAAATTAACACTGTAAAAACAGTTCCTCCCTTCTTCTCATATGCTGTTATATGTAAAATCTACACCCAAAGTTAATTTCTTGCTGACCTTGTGCTGATTAATGCAAATTAAATTACAAGCTAATTGCCCCAAATGGTTTGTATGCAGCCCAGAAATCAGTTCTTTTTGCTGGTGGTCCAAGAGATTTGTGATTTTTTACACAATGGCTACATTAAGTCATTGTTAGCCTTGCAGCATCTTCAAAAATCAGATGTTTTTGTAGGACCTTTTAGAAAGCAAGAAAAAATAATGTAAAAAAGCATTATTAAGTTCTGATCCAGTCTTGCAGAAACCTCACTTCTACCTTGTGGAAGGAATTTTATGGCTCGTTCGGAGCTCAAGCTCCAAGATGCATTTTACAAAACCTTGAGCCAGTTTTGTTAAACCCGTCACTCCCTAATCCCCTTGTGCTTGTCAGCAGAGTACACAGGCACTTGATTTTGGACGTCTGATTTGATAAGGGGTGGGGGAAGAAGGGAGGGAAACAGGGACTGCTATTTTAGATAGATCCTACAATATTCTTGCAATTCAAGAGAGAACAAGGAATTATTTCAAACAGTGATACCGGGCAGAGAAGCTCTTAGAAAGGGGCTGTGTACTGTGTTCCAGGATATCAGTGTTGTTTTGGCACTGAGCCTGAATCCCAGTCATCAGACCTGATATATGATGGTTTGTTGGGGCTCTGGTTGGCAAGTGGCATGGGGATCAAATGCAACAGCAAGTAGTGCTTAGCTCTTCAGCGGTCCCTGGAGTGGCTGACATTTACAGTACAAATGCATTTTGCATTTATATCCAGCAGTGGGATAAAATTTGATTTATGTCATGAGGAAGCTAGGGGAAAAAAAGAACCACAAGCATGGTGTTCTCCAAGAGAACAGTGGTTTCTTCTTCACAGGCTCTGCCTCACTGGGTAGTCACACTCCACTCCATAGTTTATCCCAAAGTAGGTAAACAAGATTATGCCCATTTTATAGAAGAAGCAGCGACACAGAAAAGTTAAGTTGCCCAAATTTACGCATGCAGCATGAGGCAGAGCTGAAAACAAATTTTGCTGAGAGAAGAGCAATGCACTCAAATATTACTCCCACCTGAGCACTCAAGTCTAGAAAGGATTTAAGTCCTTTCTGCCCCATTCACAGGCAATAGATGCCCAGACCATAAAGGCACACACCAGCTACTCCACATGCTCCCAGACACACAAAACATCCTTACCCTGACAACAAAACATAAGACCTGGCAGCAAAGAGCCCAACTTCCACAATTTCAAAGGCTATAAACATTAGACTGCAGAAAGGACAAGGGAGGTTGAAGACATACGCCATGGTCATTCCTATTGTAATCATCCAAAGACTGATCAAGCAAGATGAACTGAAAAAGATGACATGAGGCAGAGCTGAAAACAAATTTTGCTGAGAGAAGAGCAATGCACTCAAATATTACTCCCACCTGAGCACTCAAGTCTAGAAAGGATTTAAGTCCTTTCTGCCCCATTCACAGGCAATAGATGCCCAGACCATAAAGGCACACACCAGCTACTCCACATGCTCCCAGCCACACAAAACATCCTTACCCTGACAACAAAACATGAGACCTGGCAGCAAAGAGCCCAACTTCCACAATTTCAAAGGCTATAAACATTAGACTGCAGAAAGGACAAGGGAGGTTGAAGACATACGCCATGGTCATTCCTATTGTAATCATCCAAAGACTGATCAAGCAAGATGAACTGATAAAAAGATGACATATATATATATATGGTAACACTTAACTGACCTGATGCCTAAGAAATGTTCAGTTGTTTGTTTTTTTATAGTCTTTTCCATTATTGTTCCACCCTTAATTGATGTTATTTCTCCCTTCCTCCCCTAATACCAGTGTCCCTGTTTGGCCTGATTTTGGTAACAGACCTCCTTTCTTTGATATTCTTGACTTTGACTTCTACTGCAAGCTGAGGCTGCCAAAATCCCAGCCCCCCTGCACTACAGATAGTACAATTCACTCAGTTTTAAACCCGAGTTCAAAGTCAGTGTTTAGGAAGCTTAATAACTGATACCTGAGCAAGTAAGTCTCCTCAATTCAGAGACGAAAGTGTGACCACCACCACCATGAGCTCTGCTCCACAACACTGACCCTAAGGGGCCTGTGTTGTTGAGTAATAAAAGTATTCCCCCTCCGAAGTCTCTTCTGAGCAGAGATTGTCGTGTCACACTGTTAAATTATGTGTGATGGGTCTGTGTTAGGATTACTCTGTAGAAGAGACAGCTTGGAGGCTGCCAGATTCATTAAACATCTTCAGTGGGACTTCATGAGGGCCTTTCACTTACCCTGAACAAACAACAAACACACCCTTTGTGCTCAAGAACAAAGGGAGTTTTTGCACTTTTGTTTGATGTCAGTCACAACTGGAGATTAAAGCTTCTCTGTGGATTTCAAAGTTGTCTCCCCCCTCCAAAACTGCTCCTCTTGCTGTTCACTAGGCACTTCAAAAAGGTTTACAGCTAAAAAACCCCAAACAGAACAACATTAATAACAATCAGCTTCAGAAACGCTACATACTTTTGACATTTGAATGCGTTTCACTCATAGATATAACTGAGGAAATGAAGTGCAGGAGTAACATATGCAGGAACTGTGTTTTTCTTAATCACTTTGCATCAGGGGCTGGAAAACTGGATTTGTAAACAGGAATGTCTGTGTTAAGATCGAAGTGCGGTAGGCTCTGCCCCGCTGAAAAAAGATGTAGCCCAACTGAATCTGGATTTGGGGAAGAACAGTTTCTGTTTTCCTACCAAAGGATGCAAATGGAGGAGCTTGTATTAAGCCCACACAAAAATCAAGTCATGGCTTCTCTTGCAGTCTCCGTGCTCTGATATGAGTGAGAGATGGATGTTTACCGGTATGTACTACAGATTGCTTGGTTTTGGATGCCTTTTCTGAAATCTGTAGTATATACCAGGGAACACCCATCTTTCAGAAGAGGCATCCAAAACTAAGCAGGATGATGTCTAGAAAAAGGTTGGACCCCGTGTCAGCTCAGGGACAACCCAACACACATTCCCATGTAACAGGGCACCTTAGCAAGAGTCCACCTCCCTTACATGTCACTTCAGGATATCTAAAGGGAAACAAGGAGCTGCTATAAAAGCTACAAAAATAAGAACAGGTATTGTCTGATTCAGGAAAGAAACAAGTGACCATCAGGAAATCAAAAGAGCTGTCTGGAATGTGGCAAGGACCACCCAAACTTAATGCTTTTTCCCCTCTGATCTGTAGGGTCTAATAATTTAAAGTGTCATCTGTGAGGCAAAGGTCAGCAACCACCTCTCCTCTCAAAACAGCCTGACTCGATTACGTGTAGCAGTTTGATCCAGCCCAACTCTTCCCAACCTGTGAAGACAGGTTTTTGCTTTGCTTGATTGTCCTTCTCCACACCTCCAGCTACAGAAGTCAATTAGATAGATAGAAAACAGAATATAAACTAAATGAAGGGTCACATTCTGCTACCTAAGTCCTTCAGTGCTGTCAAAAGATGGATGGGACCTCTCTGAATGCAAGAGCCTTCCCCTTCAGCCGAGATGTCAAATGTCAGACGGCAGAACAGGAAGGTGAGAAGGAGCCACAAGAGTGACTGACTGATGGAAAATGCTTTTCAAAGCAAAGGACTAAGTGTTTCTACAGTTTACCTGTGCAAGACGGTGAAGATTTTAGTGCTGCTGGATGTAAACTCTCTTTGGATGGCTGCATGAGTCTGAATTTGTGTTTCTTATAATTCTATCACAATCTACCAGTAAGAAAAAATGCCTGTTTTCCACTTAAAATAATAGATTTCATGAAACTTTTTTCTTCTCAAATCATCTTTCTATATTGCATTTGAACTAGGTGCCTATTCAGTCTTCTAGATCTTCCTCACAGTGACATCCCACACCACATATATTTATTTCTTAGACAGCTGAGCCATATGAATCGGTACACTTTTAACCAGATACCAGAGCATGGCTGAAGGGACAGCATATAGAAATGTGTGCAGCGATTTAAAATGTGCCAAACCAGAGGTTAACAGAAGCACACGTGTGGATTTGATTTCTCATTTAAAGCCCTTTCTGTTCTAGTCATGTTTAGAAGTGTTGAAACTGTCAACAAATTGTGATATTTGGAACTTCTTCTGTGGCCTAACACAGCTCTTACACAACTCTTTCAAGAAATACCATAGGAAGTTTCATAAACGCAAGCGATTTGGGGATGATTGGGCAAACCCTGTGATTTTGACATGATTTTTGCTTGCCAGTTCTTGCAGTGGTCCATCTGATGGCACCCAAGTATCTTATTTGAAGCATCTGGGTTTTCCGATGATGCCACATAAAGAACAGGCTACAAAACATATTTCAAGTTCTTTATGTTTGACCAGTTACAGAGAAGTTTGTAACTTTAACATTTACTCAAAGGCCCACCTTACTACACTTGCTTAGTAGTTCCAGCACGAAATGATCTAATTATTGCAAGCAGCAGCAAACATGGTTAAATCCTCAATTTTGTGTCAGCGTACTCTTCTTTGGACATGAATTATGCAGAAAGCCTCACCAAAAGTTATGTGCTGATGTGGATTGGTAGCACAGTGCTTTAATGCATAGCAGCCCCATCATTAATATTAGGTTTGCTTTAAATAATGAAACAAAAATAAAAATACTTCCCAGAGGACACAAACTATAAAGATGTAAAGTCGTGGTGTGGGCAAGAAAACAAGTTGTGTAGTTCAGAGCATCTTCATAAGCGTTAAGCAAGAAGCCAGGGGATGTACTCAAGGGGTTTCTATTCCACAGCAGCTTTCCCATTCACTTCTTCTGTGCAGTTTAATATTAGAGTTGATCATGTTGAAGTTCATTGTCACAATCTAAGGCAGTGTTACAATATGCAGATCACTCATGTGCTGCAGATTTCTTACTGTACCAAAATGTCTTCACCTCCTTATTTCCAGTTCATAAAGCTACATCGGGAGGGATAGAGGGAAAGATCCCACTTACAAATGGTACCACTTCCCCAGAGCAGCTGTTACAGGAATGGCGCTAGGAAATGTGCCTAAACCCAAGTTGCCCAGTGATGGCAATCCAGGGAAGACAGATGGCAAGTGGAAGAAAGAAATGAGAACACAAGACAGATGGCAAGTGGAAGAAAGAAATGGGAACACAATACCATGAGGGTCGTATCCTGACAAAGTCAGGATGCAGCCAGGGAGAGCAGACATATCTAGTAGGAAGAAAACACTCTGAGACCCCACCATTTAGATGCTTGCTGAGGTGGAAGTACAGTAGTGCCAGTAGAGACATTTTGCAAGAAGTTGTTTTCCAAGACCGCTCATTAGCTTCGTCAGCTCTCATGGCTTCTATGCCACTGCACCACTAACCCATGAGCACACGATACTCACACAAAATAGATGAAAGCTGGCATCCAAAAGTCAAGTTCTGCGTATCATCAATGCTTGGGTAGCCTTCAAAGCTGGCCAGGTGACTGTCCCTCTGGGCTGAAATGCCCACGGCTAGAGAGCATCCAGCTGCTCTCTGCATTATCAATTCTCAGGGCTGAAAAGAAAAACTTGCCAAGTTTAAGTGCCTGGATGGAGGCACAGTGCAAGGAAATATATAGACAATAGCACAGCACAGAAAGTCCGGTTCTTGGCTTTTGTGCCAGGCAGGATAAAAGGCATCCCATGCTTTTCCAGAGCCTGAAATTCATACACCATGAATCAGCTGGAGAAGTCAAAGGGTCCTGGCCTTGAGGAACGGGTTGTCTAACGTTTTATAATAGTAAAGAATCTATTCCATATTCTGTCCAGCACAGTTCAACTTCACTTTTCTGCAAAGTTCTTTGAAGCCCTTGACCTCTACTTTCTGAAACAGAAGAAGAGTAGGAAAACATATGTTCAAAACAGATTATGATATTCAGCTGCTCCTAGGAAATTCTCTATGCAGCACCAGTAGATCAAATTATTTTCATTATATCATTTGTTCACAAAGAATAGTGACATAATTAGGGAGCTAAATAGCAACAGTTTCCTTCTGGTAAATTTGCTGTAGCTAATTTTGTTAATAAGACTGATAATTGTTTTACGCTCATTCAATATGTTAAGTTTACCTAATACTAAAACCAATCAGAACCTTTAAATTAATTTTTGTTTTATTTCTAAAGGAATCAATGTCATTATTAATCATAAAAGGAGTGCCGAGTCAGAGGATGATAAAACTCCTTTGGGCTTATTTGACTTTCATATTTATGGTTTGGATAAGGTTATTATGAAGGAATTTTCAAGAGTGATTGAGGAGGAAAGGGAGGAGAGTGAGCTAGGAAATAGTACGCCCGAATGCTGCACATTGACTTCAGCAGGATGTATGAAAACAGGTTGATTTCTTTAAGTTCTGGAGACTTAAGCATGGCAAAAGTGTTCAAAATATAAAAAAACCTGCTCAGACTGCCAGGCTACAGAGCCCTAAGAGGTACAATTTCCAAACGAATATGTTCGAGAGTGGATTTACAAGAAAACAGGAGGGGAGAAGATTCGGGGCATAGGACTGACGGGACCACCGCTGGCACCGGTGGTTTTGCTTTTAAAACATTAGAAAAAAAATTCACTCAGACTACAGTTGTCTCTGTTGCATTTCTAGCTTCACTGCAAAAAACTTACAATACAGCAGCTATTTTAGCTACACTTCTACAACTCAATATATGGTAATGCGGTGAAACGTCCTAGATAGATGTGTCCAATTTTCACAAAGCCAGTGTTGCCCGCATTGTTTTTTACATGCTTTGACAGGATAAGGTCAATGCCCATTGGCTGTGCAAGGAACGGAGAATGTCATCGGTGTTGCTATTGTCATAGTAACGTTCCAGCTCAGCTTTGGGAGGTGGCAGTCCTTGGTCACTGTGCCGAGGAGCTGCACGCTCACACGCTCCCCATTAACTCTGTGTATTAAAAGGTAGGACAAACAGTGCTTTCAGTTTAAGTGCTGTACTATATTTTACTTTTCTCTTGAAGGGGAAAATGCATGGTATGTCATGCTGAGATGTTGGTAACCAGAGTTTTCTTCCTAGAACTTATCATGCCTTTTGCTGAAGAGGATTTTAATAAAACCTGAAACCCAAACGTGCCTGAATGTGGATCTGAATTCTGCCTGTATCTTTCTTTGATTACTAAAGTAACCTCCCAAACTTTGAGATCCATGAAGTGTGCAGTAAATTTTCTTCTGTATCCATCTGCCTGACCACTGTGCCCACAGAAACAAATCAACAAAACCCGGACACCCCTCAACACAGTCCGTTACAACTGCCCACCGTGAAACAACAATTAACGTATATGATGGAACACATTTCACTGATAAAATACACAAAACATGAACAATTAAAACAGAAATAACTTCAGTATGAGTCTTACAAAGGCATCCTTTGTCTTTCCTTGTATCTTTTAAGAGACAAACCTATCAAAGGAAAATGTTATGATAATGTATTACCATGCTGAGTTAATTGTCAATTGCAAGTTACTTAAGTGTACTTTAATGATATGTTTAAAGCCTTATTTTCAACTCTAATAGCTATTAATGGTAGGAAGAGAAAATGAAACCAATTTTCCCTAACTTAAAGTGGAGCTCTGTTAAGCATAAGTGAACAAAATTCTAAATATAACAAATTCTTTAGGTATTTCATCTAAAGGGAACCCACACTGTCCATATTTCAATCTAGCTGCATACTACTTTCCAGGCAGCACTTACATAAGATCACGCAGTATCGAGTATGTCAGTGTTAGAGAAGTTGGATTCAGTTCTTTAAATGGTATGAAATCATTCCCAAAGACCGAGATGTCTGAACTGAGGGGAGAATGACATTCCCAAAGGATTAATTCAGTATGAAAAACCAAGGAGACATTAAACCTGGTTTTCAAGGATTCCTGTCTCCACAGACAGAGACCAGTGTTTTGTAGATAGTTGACCCTATGGACACAAAACCAAGTATACCTTAAAAATTCCTAATAGCGCTCAAAACAGCTACAGTTAAGTTCAAGAAAATATTTTTGGGTGACAGAAATTCCATCCCCCCAAAATTTCCATTTACTTAAATTGCTCTACTACACTCTTCAACACATATCTGCTCCCTCTCCATCCAAATTGAGTGGATTTTGCCAGTTTTCTGTGATTTAAAATAATGTTACAGTCTTGATTCATCTGTTGTCCCGTAAATCAAGCAATACAACGAATTTAAGACAGAAAAATCATTAACCTAGCTGGTACCTTCTGTCCTGGAGATGCCATGACTGTGAACAACTAATTGCAAGGTGTTTGCAGGTTATTCTAGAAAAGACCTTCTTTCCTAACTCATAAATCAAAATAAAGATTGAAACTTTTATGAGAAACAGCACAGATGACAGCATGACATCTTCCACACTCTCCCATGCTGATCTTTTAAACCTGATAATTTTATTAAGGTATTTAAGTGTTAAATAATTTCATAATAAAACACAGAGAAAATTGTTAGTAATGTGAAAATTGGCCATTGTCAGTCATTACAGGTTCAGTAACTTTCCTTTACATGACAAAAAAAAATCTATACTTTTGTAACTGATTTGCTTCTTGCATTAGCACTTCTGAAACAGGCCTATGAAACCTAATTCTTTCCTATTCTGTTTTCTTTAAGAAAAAAAATTGCAAGTCATCTTCTCTACCTTGGGAGCAAGGTACTCATTAGGAAAAGCTGTTTCTCTCAATCATCAGGTTTCAATATGCTTAAATTAAGCTATGGCTTAATAGCTTAATATAGCTAACTATATATTTCAGCAAAGTTGCTTGGAAGAGGGAGATTTTTAATGCCAGAGATGCTGTAGTGTTAGGTCTCCTTTGTGACTATTTTGTTGTGCAGGATCCCAGAAATGGGGTATGAACCTGCCAAATGCCAACACATGTTCTTGTTTATGGATTTTTAAGGCTAAAATTTTTTTTTTTGCTTTTATGGCATTTAAAAGCAACTTTCATATAGCATCAGATAAGCTTTATAACCAAATGTCTCTACATCTACACATCTGAAAGAACATATGTTTAGTTGTTTGTTGCCTCCCTCTAAACAAAAAACATAAATAGAAATCTCTGGTAGAGTCCCTCTCTTATTTTTCAAAAAAACTTCCAAAAAGAAGGTAAACTCTCCTGAATTTAAACAATCATGTGCACGTATAATGGCACATGCTGGAGGCAACGGTGCCTGGATGAAACAATACATAATGAATGTGATTCCTAGAAGTAGGGACATATCCATGTTTTTTTTCCCGGGAATAGGACTCTTGTGCTGAATATTCTTCTCATGTAAAGGAAGACAATATTCCCAGTATATATACTCCCAGTATTCACTCAGATGAATGGAGCAGATAGTAGTCAAGCACAAGACTTCCAGCATTAGCTCCTAAATTGCCCTCCACTTTGTAGGGAAGGTCTCACCTGAGCAAGAATTTGAAACTTGGATGTTCATGTTAAAAAACTGATGGTTTTGTTAACCAAGACTTCTAGGTCCATTTGGACTCTCACTGGGGTGAGGCTGCAAAAAAATGGTGCAAAACTCAAATGTCCCTTCCCATGGGAGCCTTTACTAAAAGGAGAATGATTTATACAATCTCAAGAGAAAGCGGAGTTCCCACTCACTAGTGTTATTACCTTTAAGCCCTTGCCAAGGAGCTGCAGATTTTCACTCGTGGAGTGAAAGAACAGAAGAGAGGAAGAAGGAAATTTTATGCTATGTAAACAAATACTCTACCTGAAGGGGAATAAAAAAAGCACCAAAACTGCAGTCAAATATTTACACTTGTGAAGATTCAGGCAAAACATCAAATCAAGCTGTACTGTTAAGAGCCTCGTTCTCTTCCTCTCTATTCTTTCTTTTTTGCATCCTCCTGTATGAGCTCTTCTGCTGTTCCTGTGTGCATCGAGAGCTGCAGCTACAAGGAAAGATCACCTACAAAGCCACAGAGATGGAGCTGCTGGCTGGCTGGCTGGGGACCCAAGGATGGTCAAGGATGGTCCTTGAGGAAGGGGCTACACCAGCTGTGCTGAACCCTCTGTGAAATCCATTCACTTTCCTAAAAACAGATCCAAAATTTTTGGGATCCTAGGTTTTTTTTTTCCTGCTTGTATGTCTTATAAAGTGATTTAAGTATTTGGGAAGCCCCATCATTCCTTTAAAGTAAATACTTTGTAAGATCAGACTGATTTTTTTGTTGAATTTTGTTTTGTGTGGAAAATGAATTCCCAAATGTTTGGAGGTGCATCAAATTGCATTTCAACTAGACATTTACTGCAGAAAAGGTCTGGGAAGAAGATGCCCAAAATACTACAGAGTCTTCTTAAGCTCATTCTATATAGTGTCTGTGCGTCTGATAATCACAGTAACACAAACACTTTCCTGCCTGGGTCTGTGTCTACCACCTAACTTCATAGTAATTGCTCCTCAGCTGGGGAAAAAAATAAAGCAAACAACATGGTATTATTATTATTTTAACTCAAAGGCACTAAAATCAATATTTCATGATAACGGTATCAAACAATTCTTGACAGAGGGTTATAGTCCCCTTGACCAAACCAGCAGCATTATTTTAAAATTGCCAAAAGAATTTGTTCTGGATACGTTTTGGGGAAATAAAAGAGAAAACAAGTATTTTCAGTTGTTTTCCATCACAATCTATTTATTTTCCTTATCACTGCTACTTTTAAAAACATCACCAAATAATTAAAACTCTCAAAAGAATATATTTAGAAGACTGTCACATAAGAAGATGACATCTTACAGAAAGGGACTTCTCTGTATATTCAGCTAATTGATAGTTTCCATACCACCAAGTCTGTCTGTGTATTTTATTCTGAAACAAAAACTAATTTCATAATAAGCAGCTAGGGCTAGAAATGAGTTTCAGTGGGTCACACTTAATCCCTTTTCATCTCTCACCAAATCAATCACTTGCTTCAAAAAATACTTAATTGCCAAAACAAAACAATTAGCAATATCAAACAAAGCATTTTCTTTCCACACTCTCCCTCTGGTTCATCAACATTCATCCGCCTGCCTCACAGACTTTCAGATGCTCTGACTGTCCACTCCTGTTAAAGATCAATGAAAGCACCAGTCACTCAGAAGATGTGAAAAATCAGGCCCAACTGGGCAGCCCTGGTTAGTGGATACTTCTGAAATACTGGGCATTTCAAAAGAGTTTCACAGGAACCATGTGCCGCACAGTTGCCACACTTAAAAAAAACAAGCTTTTTTTTTTTACTTTTTATTTTTTAGTAAATGAGAAACAGCAGCTTTATCCACACTAGAGAAGTTAGGGATGCAATGGCTATCAGAGTGCTGCTCTGGATATAAAAGCTGCAGACATATACTGATCTATTTTTTTGTAATATAATAGATGGGATTTCCCATGGAACCCCAACGAGGGGAGGGGGGCTGGGTTTGTATAAAAGCAAAAAGGGACCAGTGACACCAGCTGCCCTACACGGCGCGCACACAAGTGTTCACAGCAGATATTTTGCCCGATCCATGTTGCCTGGCCCCAATCTGAGTCCTTCCCCCGCAGCATCCTCAGATGCACCTGCGGCAGAAGCAGCTGGTAGCTCAACACCCCAGATTTCTCTTTGCAGAGCTGAATAGCTTGCAAGAAGAAAGGGAGGCCACCTTCCGTCCTCCATCTGCGGTGGGGACAAGGTTACTGGATTATATTTCATGTTGCCTTGAATAAACTCACTCCTAGGAAGGGCACCAGCACAATTTGGGGGTTGCATGGGCAAAGTCCTGTGCTCAAGCTTTCCTATGAGCACTGCAAAGCAGAACACCCTTCTCAGCGCTGGGATATATTATATATGGACCTTGTTCCCACTCACACACATATGCCCTCTATGTTGCAGACGTCGTATGCAGGGAACCGAACATGGGTGTAAATTCTTTCCTACAGCTGCTTCATATTCCAGAGAGACATAAAAAGACTTTAACGTAAAAGATAATCACCCTTCTCATTCCCACACTTGCGTGTGTATTATATGAACAACCTCCTGAGAAAAATGTGTTGTGGATGCTTTATGTGTTGATCAGCTTTACTCTTACCACAAAGCAGCTTTACACCAGTGTCAGTGATTTTCTTGGATTCATTAGTTTTATTATTGTAGCCCCCATTGGCCATACTCATGCACAAGGATCACCTCAAAGACCAAAGGGCCTACAATCTTCCTTAATTATATCAGTATAAATGAGATCAGAATTTGGTTCTGTTGCTTCATTTTCCAGCACACAGTTAGTGTCAGTTTAGGTAACTTTTCAAGGAAGTGATTCTTCTGCAATGAAATTCAATGGATTTATCTAAGTTCAATAGATTTTAATATTATACTTCCAAGAAAGGAGCAAGTCTTTTTCTTCTGATGTGTTTTATTTTATAGTAAATGAGCTGCCACACATCAATTACAGCAATGTAATCAATGCAATCTTTTCTCCTTCTCTGGAAAAAAAAACCAACCAAACAAACATCTTCCTCCCTGAAAGCTCAGTTCCTCAACACAACCCCCTGAATTTATGTTCCCCCAATTATTCAAAGTTTATCCAGATATCCAGAGACTTCACTATCCGTGAAAACTAAGGGAAATTATACAGTGATTGACTTCATAGTTATTGCAATTTGACATTGTGCTTCTCAACCTCCAGGGTCTCAATTCTTACTTGAATTACACAGATTAAGTATAATGGCACTAGTGAAATCACTGTCAGTTTATAGAGGTGTAAAACTGAGAACAGATTCTGCCCCAAAACTTAACCGGTACAAAGACGTGACCCTATCAGCAGAGGCTGAGCCTCTTTCTGTTCACTATTGCTATTTGGTAGCCTAAATTGCTTTCAAATTGCACAAACTTTGTTTTTAATTTTACTAATTTAGACAAATACAAACATTTAGGCTGTAAAGAGAGTTTTGTATTATTAAATATTCTCCAATTGCTTAAAATTAGATTGAGAAGATGCATTAGACTTTTTGAAGCTATTCTTAAACAAAATGAGAATGATATATGTAATGCATCATCACACCTGATGGTTTATATGATGCAGCTATCCATTACTTCAGATTTTCATGAAGTTAAAGAAAAAAAAATCCAGTCAGTCTCCCCTTTTTACTACCCACCTTAATTGCTTAATACTTTCAATAGTCATTCCCTAGATCTTCTCATTCCTACCTGTAGCAATGAGGATCAAGGCAGCCTATATTAATCTCATTCAGGCATCACTTACTGCCACTTATATAATTGCATTCTAGACAAGCAAAAGGGTTTTGGAGTCTGAAAGTCATCAATATCTCATTTTTATCTGTGCTCCAGACATGAGGAGCATCACTATGCAGGGCTAAGAATAAAACCAGCATTAGAAATAACAATTTGGCCTTTGGTCTGTTACAAACCCTTCTCCACTGCAAGGTCTGATTTTCACTATAACTCTAAAAATAGCTCCCTGAAGCATGAACCCCATTATATAATTGCATTCTAGACAAGCAAAAGGGTTTTGGAGTCTGAAAGTCATCAATATCTCATTTTTATCTGTGCTCCAGACATGAGGAGCATCACTATGCAGGAATAAAAATAAAACCAGCATTAGAAATAACAATTTGGCCTTTGGTCAAACCCTTCTCCACTGCAAGGTCTGATTTTCACTATAACTCTAAAAATAGCTCCCTGAAGCTGAACCCCAAATTAGACAGCTGCAAACCCCCCCCCCCCC
>NW_008796041.1:600682-601806 GCF_000699145.1 Aptenodytes forsteri | reverse complement strand
GCGGCCTGCACCCCCCCCCCCCCAGCTCACTACAGAATAGCTACTGCAGATTATTGCAGGTAGTTTAGGAGTAAATCCAGCACAAGAGTGTGCAATTTCAGAATAATGACAGTTGGATTTGTTTACTACATCTCTCTCTGCATTGTGATGAAAATGACACAATAAAGTTCCTAAAACTTGCAAAATCAAAAAACTTAATACTTTCAAAACTACCAAGCGAAGGGGTAGTCCCATGTGTTGTGACTGACTTAGTAAAGTCTTACTTTCCCCTGACGCGTGTTGACTTCACTATGCTGTACTCCCCAGGCTTTGATCCTGACAGCATCTCTCAGAACCAGGCTCCCTAATTTCACCAGATGTGTGCATACATTCATCTTCAAACTGTTGATAAAGTACATGACTGTTGTCTGAATCTGATCTTAGATCTGCGACTTCTTTGTAGGGCAGGTTCATATTATAATCATGCAAAGCACCTTAGAAACAGTGTTTTGAAGACAGAGATTTTAATAATTAATTCTGTCTATATAAGTCCGCTACATCACTTGTAAAATCAGTGTATTAATTAGCGCTGGTTGTGGCAGTTTTACAGGAACAACAGCTTTCTCTCCCTGGCCCCCTCTTTTACGACGTGCGCTAGTAGGAAAGCCTCATGCCTCTGCACATCCCTCTCTCCTGTGACTGCACCCCCCGAACAGCTAACAATTTTGTTTTAGAAAACCACAGCATTGGAAAAGCAATGCAATGAAATTTCAATGCTCAATTAATAATTGGTAAAAATTCATCAGGGTGTAGTCATATTCTTCTTATGCCTACACCTGCATCTCTCCCCAAGACAGTAAGAGTCATCTGAAAGACACTGTTACAATATAAACTGGTTAGTATCTAAATCAAAAATAGCTTTTATTAACTGTCATTTCAGAAGGATACGATTTCAGCTGCAAGGACCCTTATGTTTATGAAGGTACTACAAAACCCTGAAACAATTTATGTTTATTTATGTTCAGAAGTTGCTATAAATAAAAAAATTACTTCTAAGACATAACACTGCAACTGCTTTTCTCCAGCAGCTTTCAAAAATCCCCAGCATTTTAATTGAAGATGCTTTTTTTTTTTTTTTAAGCTGT
>NW_008796041.1:592523-600487 GCF_000699145.1 Aptenodytes forsteri | reverse complement strand
AAAAAGCCCCACCATTTTAATTTAAGATGTTTTTTTTTTTTTTTTAAGCTGTATATACAATTATCTCTGTCGAGTGGCAAGAATGCAAGAGAAAGAAGTTGAAGGCAAAATGTTTGCTCAGTTCAAACAGCATCACATGATGCTACATTCAGGATGGCATGCCTTTGAAAAGGCACTGTCAAAAATCTGAAGGCTTCAGTATATTCTTCATCTAATATCTGTTTTGGATAGGACTTACAAAAGACACTCTGCACTTTGATCAGAGAGTTTATTTAGAAAGGACTACATGAGCCAAATGATTTTCCAACAGATTCATGCCTTGTTTTCTGTCCACTGACTGTCCAAATAGGTCCCTGGATGGCGATAAAGGAAGGCACTTGCTTTAAAAAGCAAAAAAAAGCATAGCCCACCACTAATCAGATAAAACAAGAGATATTATTTGTAGTGAGGATGTACTGTTTTCGCATAACTTCAGAGGCCTCCATTTCTCAAAACACTGCGCTCATCTCTAAAGTCAGCGAGACTTAAACAAATGCTGACATGCATTGCTGAAACATGGCCTTGAACCAACATTCAATTAAGAAAGAAAAAAAAAATACAGAAGACACCAGGCACCCTTTGAATTTTATTCCTACTTAATGGACAGACAAGCGCAGGAATAGAAAAGAGACGAGACCGGAACGTGCAAGGCGTTGGGAATATGAACCAGAGGATCTGGTTCCAACATCTTTTGCAATACTATTGGGCTACGCTAATTTTTATTTTTATTTTTTAAAGAAAATATATAAATCTATTATGGTAAGTAATGAATTTTATCACACTGCAATGACTGGAAGACAATCCTCATAGAAATCAAAAGACTACGTCTTACATTTTTAATCCAATGGTATATGGTCGAGCTATCATGTTATCCTGTTCTCCGTTGCCTGAAATTTTACAGAATATCTTGACCGCTGGAGTTTTTGCTGTCTGCACTTATATTGCTGACTGTTGCAGCATAGGAGGAGGATTTTCAACATGACAACAATGACGAGAAGGTAGTCATCTAAGATGGGGTCTTCAGAGAAGTCAATGTTGGTTTCTACTAAACAGAATGTTAGAATTTCCCATGTACTCCAGTGCGAACAAAATTAAACTGGTCTTAAGAGTATTGCAGAGACCTGGTTCAGCCCATGAATCTTTGGAATTTTTATTTTGTTGTCTCTCCTTAGTCTTCAAATCCCATGAATTCCTACAAAGACAGCTTTAAAAGTTTTGAGGTTTGCTTTTGTTTGGTTTTTTTTTAAACCTTACTTTTTAATAACCGTACTTAGTAACATGAACAAGCCCCTAGAAACTTGTGAAATGTAAAAGGTAATTACAAATAGTATCAAAAAGAAAAATTAAAATTTTCAAAGTCTGTGTTGCAAGAAGAATTGAGAGCAATTTCACACCATATCTGGCACTGAAAAATGATTAATATAGCAAAATAGGATTAATAGATCAAAAAATCTTCAGTTACTCTGAAAGTCAAACTATTTTAAAAATTATTTCTAATATTTACATCAATTTCTTGGCACACAGAAATCACCTGAACTATGTATTCTAGTGGAGCAACAACACTTTACAGCAGCCTGAGGATGTGACAGGTACGAGGTCTATTATTTCACTTGGGTTTAACCGGATAGAGCAGCTTTCAAAGTACATTACTGATAACGGATGGTTTGATACGAACAGCCTAACTTTATTAGAGGCTCAGCTGATTCAGAAGCCCAGAAATAAGGTAGCTGAAAGTCCCCCCAGTTCTTTGATAACTTCAATGCTGTATGAGAACAGGAGACTGATAAATAACAACCAGCGTTAGAGGAAGGAAATCAGTTATGTACATTGTCGTGAACAGATTTTCCAGCTTTTGAGTATGAGGATATTAACTTTCTAAATGTAGGCAGATTTGAAAGCCCAAAGCAAGAAAAAATATTTACAAGTGCTGTAATCTCGATATGGTATTAAAAAAGGAAAAGATCACTCCCTGTTTTTCTCAAGCATTTCCAAGCTTTTACGACAGATTGGCTGAGAAGTTTCTTACCTTGCTGTCTTCACTGCGCGTACCTCGAAGCTCAGTTGGATATGGTTATTAAATAGTTCCCACCTTTAACAATCAAAACTCCAAAGACCCATTAAACTGATGAAGTTAAAGACGACAACCTTAAGTGTGAAACATTAAAAAAAAAAGTTGCACTCTTGACTAAAGCAGACAGAGTTACTTACAAGGAAGGCTAATCCATTCGACCTGCTAAAGCTATATTTCACATTTGATTAAAAACATGCCACTCTAAGTACCCAGAAAAGGCTGGAGCACAGCGGAGTCGGACCACTCCTGCTCTAGCCAATATTTTCTGTGAACTTGTGGGGAACTGGCAGAAACATTAATCTTCTTTCCATCCCCTCTCTCCCCCCATTAAATCCGCTGCTAAGAAAACACTCTCTCATGAAGCCCATGAGGAAGATGTCCCTGCTGAGACAGGATAAAAGACTCTTACATGACTCTTACTAGCCTGTATGGGTCCATCAGTGGCTCATATCCACGAAAGCAATCTTATAGTCTGTTGATCTGTGAAAGAGTCCTCTACAGATTGTGAGCGACGAGTGAGCCCCGTCCAGTTCCTGTTATAAGCACACCTTTGCAAAATAAACATGCTACTGGCTTTTTGCAGCTGTAGTTTACTGGATTCTGCTATCGCTGCGATCACAGAGAGGTAAAAAGATAAAAAGGACTGCGGAGAAAAATATATCATCTTTTTTTTATGCTGTGTACATTCTTAATTCTCTTTTCAATCCCCTGGTTTTGTAGGACGCTAAATGCACTGGAAATTTAAATTGGCATCCAGCGTCCAAATCACTGAAAGAAGAAGTGCAGCAGACTAGAAAATGAAAGAAGGAGCCAAAAGGCAAAAAACCCTAAGCACAGCTGCTGGCATATTTTCCCTTTCTCTCCCCCTGTTTTGCAAGTCACACTATTTTCTAATTTGCAAGGAAAGAAATTAACCTGTAACAGAATGTCACAGTCTCTGCCACACAACAGGGGTTTATAGCATTTAAGCCTCAGTAAAAATTAATCCTAACTTGTAAATAAGAAGTGGATTCTCTTAATGATATAATGGGGCCAACTCCTTTTCTCGTATTAAGTCTCTTGAGCAATGGAGCCTATTTTACAATCACTAAAGAAACTTTCCCCAATACTTGAAATATTTTTTTTTTTTCTTTTATTAATGGAGTGCATCTGGGTCACTTCATAATTTAACCCCTTGTTGCATTTCCAAGGCTTGACATCCTTTAATCTGGTGTAGTAGTAGATGCATTTATTACTGGATAGTGCTGTCTTGAATAGAAAATGACAGCCATCGGTGTATCTTCAGGATACACAGTTCATCTCAAAATCAAGACAAGTTTTACATTTATTAGGCAATGTCAAAAAAAGCAGCCAAGATCTCAGCAGGCTGTGGAGATTGCCTCGTCCTGAGAGACAATCCACCTGGTTTGAAACGGAGTGTAAGACACTTTGAAAACATGAATTGCCTACATACACCTAATTGCCTCCAGTGCCTTCTGTCTGATACTTCCCTGAATGGGTAAGATTCTACCATTACATACGTGTTTATTTCTTAAAAACGATACCGGGAATTTGTATGACTAGGTACAAACCACCGCCCAAAAAACCCCCAAACCATATAAAAAACCCAAAAAAACCCCAAAACCTGGCACAAGAGGACAAAATTCAAATGAAAGGATCTCACGGTCATCCTGTGCTACTTCAGAACACTAAATTTTCGCAGGTTCTCAGAGCTGGAATAATCTAGCTTAGGGCAGAATCATCCTCAACTTTACCCTGTTATTTAAGTAGGCAAACATTAACAATGGGACCAAAGAAAGCAGTGTTTGGGGAATCTCAAATATGTAAACCACATTAGAACTGCAAAAATCTCTGTTGTAGGCTCCACAATACAACGAGAAGAATAAAGCCTTCCTATGAAACCACCCTGAAAAAAAGCCAACCTATGAGAGCTTCTTCTTTTGTGTCTCTCTCCAACGTTTAATAATATTTAAGTATCTCTTTGACATAAAGTTGTCATCTGTCGAAGGGATCAATGATACAGAAATGGGGCAAATTTCATTAAATTAATTGTGAGATCTAGACCTTTTGGAGTTGTATGTTTTTGTCTCCAGTGATACACTGTCTACTACAAAGGTCTTGATTTCAGGATGAAGCTCCAAAAAGAGTTAAGACCTCCCCTTTCTTCCATAAAAGGATTAAATGGTTGTGTTTCATCTATGAAATTCAGAGAGCAAAAGAGAGATTTTTCAAAAGTACTTGGGTTGCTAAATCTTCTGGGAGCCAGAAATTTATTGGTAGTGACTGGGATACAAGCCCCTAAATGCTTAAACATTTTTCTGCTATAAAACTAAGTTGTTTTGAAAACTGTACTAAATCCAGTGCTTCCCCTTCCTTCTGTGAAATGTAATTACTACGGGCTCACTGAAGAGAGAGTATTTACTGGGCCTCAGTTTAGTAAAGCTTATCTGCACAAACACACAGGTAAATTAAGGCCGTTTGACCTGGAAAAGAACCACCACATTTCAGTGTAAGCATCTTTTAAAAGTGCTTTCATCATTATACTTACAAATAGAAGATGCAGTGCAACACTGTGGGATGAAGTCAGCTGAAGCAGTGTTTTATTTTGAAGGTATGGCAGACTAACAAAACAACGCAAAGAGAAACTAAGGAGCAAAATGGTGGAGGGGGAAATTATTCATTTTGTTTTTTGACAGTTCTTCTGATGGGATAAAGTCAGCCCACCGCATCCTATTCTTATCTTCTTTAATTTTACAAGGATGAGTAAAGAGTGAAGTTTTGCATCCTGCTCTGATCGATTCTATACCACTTGCATTCACAGCATCGATATGTAAAGTTTCATCAATACATGCTAACAGACAAAAGATAACCCTGTGTATCCCCCAATCTACTCAGACTGTATTTATAAAATCCTAGCATCATCACTTACCCATATGCAGTATATTGCAATACCTGAGATATTATTGGATCTTTTTATGTAGCTTTTGTTGCTCAACAATCATTTTCCTCTAGCTTGTAAAGATTATCTATGCATTCATATTCCATAATTCTATCTTTCAGAGCTATAAAGAGTTTAATTTTGATTTCTTTGAAACCAACTTCATGAAAATTGTTTGACCATAAAAGCTAATTAGTAAAGACTCTCAGTGTTAAACATGTGCAATAGATTATAGCTGGAGGATGCAAAAAGACCATTTCTTCCATAATAACTGCTGCATTTCATCATCTTAAGCTACACAGCAATGCAAAGGTAATGACATTTTTATTTTGTCTTTTTATGATGGGACTCATCAATACCACTATCCATTTTCAGGTTTTTGCTAACGTCTGCTTGCAATATCCAAGTGAAGTCTCTGGAGAACCATACAATCATTTTCAGATGCTAGTACACTGAAAATGAGGATTTTGAGATCCCAAGGAGCATTAATGCCATGCAGCCTAATAAAACATGTTAGCTCTGCCTGTGACTTATTTACATTACAGGCAGTTAAAAAGACCTGCTAAGAATGGTGTAAGACAAAGCAGTTGCTGCCATTCTTTGAGGCAAGGGAACTTCTGTATTCCACAATAAGGGTGGCCTCTGAGCAGAAAAGCTGGTTTGCTCCATTTGTGCCAGGATGATGAACCAACTTTCTAGGAACATTCAAGAAAGAAACGCTTGACTAGTAAACCTGATACAACTTACATCCTCAGGGACGAACAGTTTTAAGTAGGTAATAGCAATATGATTCCTGGATGACTTATACTGAAAGAAAAACCAAAGAATAATGCCGTATCAATCGCTACCCTTCTGTGGCTTGTATGGCCCTTGGTGACTTACGGAACTAAAATCATCTAGTGGTAGTCGACCTGAAACTGCCTTTCCCATTCATAAAGGTGAGCACAGTCCAAATCTGCAAACTTTGGTGGTGTGCTGGTTCTGGCTGGGATAGAGTTAATTTTCTTCATAGTAGCAAGTATGGGGCTATGTTGTGGATTTGTGCTGGAAACAGTGTTGATAACACAGAGATGTTTTTGTTACTGCTGAGCAGTGCTTACACACAGTCAAGGCCTTGTCTGCTTCTCACACCACCAGAAGCAGGCTGGGGGTACACAAGAAGTTGGGAGGGGACACAGCCGAGACAGCTGACCCCAACTGGCCAAAGGGATATCCCACACCATATGGCATCATGCTCAGCATATAAAGCTGGGGAAAGAAGAAGGGAGGCGGGGACGTTTGGAGTGATGGCGTTTGTCTTCCCAAGTCATCGTTACGCATGATGGAGCCCTGCTTTCCTGGAGATGGCTGGACACCTGCCTGCCAATGGGAAGGAGTGAATGAATTCCTTGTTTTGCTTTGCTTGTGTACGTGGCTTTTGCTTTACTTATTAAACTGTCTTTATCTCAACCCACAAGTTTTCTCACTTGTACTCTTCCAATTCTCTCCCTCATCCTGCTGCTGGGGGAGTAATTGAGCGGCTGTGTGGTGCTTAGTTGCCAGCTGGGGTTAGACCACGACAGGTGGCTACTTTAGTACTGGATAGGGAAAATTCTGAGAAGCTTCACTAACCATCGTGCAATTCATATGTTGCTTGCAATCAATTCTTTTTATTGTTTGATATTTGCAAGGTACCTACAGTGTTCTGCAACTGCAGGTAAAGGCATGAAGAAAAGTTTCTTGTCACAAAGAGATTGCCATTTAGATACACTGTGTACTGACAAAGGAGAGCGTAATGGGAAGTAAAGAGTGAGTAATTGAATGATGCATTTAAGCATACATTTTGTTATCTCTGTGGGGTTTTATATTTGTTTTCTTGATTTATTGAATTCGGTGTTCATACTTTTCAATCATTCATTAGCTAAACAGTTCTCTTGTGGTTTGCCTAGATTAGGAAATGAGGACTGGGACAAGCTAAAACTAGGAAAAAGGTGGGTATTCTGTTAAGCGGAGGCAGCTCACATCACTTCTGGAACACCTCTTGCTACTTACTCATTAGCATTTACCAGAGAGCTGCCTGATGGAGGCTACACTCCGCAGAATTAGTTTATTCTTAACACCAGTCAGTGAAGCCTTTATAGACAAGATGGTTTGCTGCAGACATTGCAAGTTGGCCAGCCAAAACGCAGGCAACCAAATCATTGGGATTTGGAACATAAAAAGAATTTAGGCAGAATCTGTCTAATTAACTTGACAAATCCTGGAAAAATGGGTGATCTTTTTATCATCTGTCAGTCCATTAGAAGTTATTCTGTGAGACAGCATAATGGAAAGGATATATGGAAGGATTTATCTTTTTTTCCTCCCCATAAAGAGTCAAAAGGGCAAGCTGGTACAAACCATTTCATATGACTTCAGACCTCGTCAGAGAAAGTGTCCACACACGACCCACTAACTCAGACTCCCTGTGTAGTAATGCCTGTTTTTCCCCATTGAGTAGGAAGCAATCCATACAACCTATTTTAAATAGCTACCTTGGGAAAAGTTATTTGGAAAAGTACCTGCTTTTCTCTATTGACCATAAAGGAAGCACTGAATGGCCAGTCCAGATGAGGACATCAGCAGAGTTGATACCAATATGCAATTACAACATGTTTTTTAGGATTCATCTAACATCTCAATCAATACTCTAAGGGAAACATGGATCACCAAACGTTACAAGCCTAACAAATGCCAAATATGCATAGATCCCTTCCAGTGGAGGTATCTGTCACTTATTTAGTAAGTATTTGGTAAGTAAAGGCTCAGTATTGGGGCTAGTTCTGTTTAATATCTTTATCAATGATCTGGACGAGGGGATCGAGTGCACCCTCAGTCAGTTTGCAGACGACACCAAGTTGGGCGGGAGTGTTGATCTGCTCGAGGGTAGGAAGGCTC
>NW_008796041.1:580195-591635 GCF_000699145.1 Aptenodytes forsteri | reverse complement strand
GCTTAGGGACATGGTTTAATGGTGGACTTGGCAGTGCTAGCTTAATGGTTGGACTTGATGATCTTAAAGGTCTTTTCCAACCTAAATGATTCTATGATTCTAGGTATCCACTAGGAACCTGGTGTTGAGAGGATATTTGAAATATGCAATGTTAACAAAACAGGTAAAATTAAAACCACATAAAACATTTAGAAAATTCCAAGTATTTAAAGTGTGTAAATTTATAGACTTTACATGATGCTACCCTTATTTAAAGGAAGCTAACAGTAAAATGAAGGGGTAGAGCATGCAGAGCTGAGATGATGTGCCTGTCTTCCAGCTAGGTCAAGAAAATATTTACAAGAGTGATTTTATCCCATTTTATCACAACAATATAAGTAAAACTTCTCCCTAGCAAGGCAAGCAAAGATTGCTTGCTGTATGGCACTTTTCTCCAATATGAAATGCAGAAAAAAAATCTATTAGGAAATCTTACAGGGATATCCCTAATTAGCCAATTAAGTTGTGCTTGTGACTATGGATATTATAATCTCTTGGGGCAATAAACACATCTCCCCACATGTTTGTCCCTTACTGGGAATAAAAATATCCCAAGCCACCAACATGAGCCTAGCTGGTTCTCACCACCCCATTATTGGAATATTATTGTTAATGAAAATAAAATCTAAACTCTAAAAATATAACCACAGTGTATATTCAGTGTCTCCAAAAGCAGACTGAGACCTTGTTAGTCAATATTATTCCTTCCTGTTGGAGCAGAATTCTGTATAATTCTTATGTCCTCAGAAATGTCAGCTCAGGTTCAGTTCTGACTTTTAAACACCAACGATGCCCAAGCTACCTTTTCACATTACATTCAAGAAGCAAGAAGTTTTCAGGACAATACAGGTGATTTAGATACAGCTTAAAATGGAAGATGATGAAGTCACCTACATTTATATTCGATGCTGATGTAAACCACAGCATGTAACATTTCCAGTTGCTACACACAAATCTGTCTGGACATTTGGTGGACTCTCCTGGCCATACTTTGTTTCAGGGGCCAATTACAACCAGCAAGGTGATTGTCATCTTACACGAAGAGGTCCTTAACTAGTGCATTAGACTGTATAAGTGGAAAAACAAATTTAAAACAAATAAATCTAAGAATGTATAAGAAAATTTACAATAACAGTGTCCTTTCAACTATCCTTGCAACATTTTATTTCAGCTACACCCAGAGGTAAATCAGAAACCGCAGCTCTTGGAACATGCTTATACAACGAGTTTGGGACCTCTTTTTGGAGAATCAGTTTAATTAAGTGTGGGGGATTTTTTTAATCTCATTTCATAACACTTTGTTTTTTTATGAAGAGGAAAAAAATAACTTGCAAAACAAGTATCCTACATTCTGAAAGCTCTTTTTGGAACATATGGTCTTATCCTTCAGAAATTATGAGTTCTCTTGACACAGGCTGTGACAATCAAGTTGCATATGAAGTACTGCTATATTATAATTAAATCAGTTATGCCAGGCTTTTCAACAAAACTTTCCCAGAAGTTCCTGTCACTCAATTTTGAATGTGCATTCAGAGATTTGAAGCTTTAATGAGCCTTGATCAAGTTAAGTAAAGGCCCCACCCAGCCTGTGAAGGCGATCTCTGCTAGCTATGCTGAGTGTCTTGGCAATAGTTAGCCCCAGGCAACGAATACCAAGTCTCAGGCAACTTCCAGAGAATTCAGAAAGCTTCAACCTAGAAACAAAGTCTCCCATGCAAATGGCATCAGCACACTCCCATCTCCCGGGAACAGATGGATCCATCACATAAAGCTTTGTGAAAAGAGAAACGAGCCAGGCTGGAAGCCTGGTACCGTACTACAAACTCTGCTTGCACTTCCTCAACATCTTCCTGTAAAAAGACTCATTATTGACATTATGTTAATACATTTCACGGGGGTCACCCGATAGTCTCTTAACTTAATAAAGGAGTGAATTTGGCTGGTGTATGAGCTGATGCCCATGCAAGTTGCATTTTAAATCTAAATCTGAATTTAGTCTGGATGGAATTTGCATCTCTTCCAGACCAGTTCTGTACAACTGCAAACCCCGTATTTTAAAGAGCTGTGCCCAGTCACTTTTCAGTGAAGTGCACAGTTTCTGATTTTGTCAGCTCTCCCTTTGCCATTCTCCTTCTAAAATCCAAAGCTTGCTCTCCCAAGGATGCATAGAAGAAAATTAAATTTACAGTGATAAGTTCTGACAACTCACTTCAGAACAGCAAATGGAGCTACATAAAACCTATACATCACCCTAGTGAAATGTAAATACAGTTTAGGGCTGGGCATATTTGGAAGATGCCTCTGTTCTTAAACTACATCCTGGCCCATGGACTGTAGCTGCAGAAAACAGCAAACTTTTCAGCCACCCACCAGACATTGTTACAGCAAGCTGGATCCACAGATGGGAGATCTTCATGGGTCAGCAGCCTCTAAACCTCCTGCTCCACAAGATGCAAGTAGATCCTCTGAACACACCAAGTAGATTAGCACAGAAATAATTCCAGCCTGTGGCCAGATATTCATTCTGGGGACCTGCCAGGTTTTCCAGTCAGTCAATCCATTTTTAAAGACAGCGTCTTATTAGCGCCTTACAGTTCTTGAATTACTTTGCCGAGTCTTTCTAATGAGACAGCAATCTGTCCAAGGGTATTAAGAGAAGTAAATGATAGATCTTTACTTTCTGATTTGATTACACATGTGTATTCAAAGGTTAGAGGGATGACAGCAGACTGGAACACAGGAACACTTACACGGAGCAGTTGTAAACTACAATACATGCAGGAACAGTCTTGCAAATACAGGCTTTTAGGCTTTGCAGAGAATGATGATCATCTACCTCCCCTAACACGTAATAGCCACAGTACACTCACCTTCCCCTTTGAGTGAACCCAAGTATAACCTTCAGCCCTACATTATAGAACTTTCTGTCTTCATACCCAACCTAAACAAACTCAAAACATCTGTATCAGCTCTTTTCCTCCCATTTACATTTTACTGACCTCTAATTAAACCAGTTCAGCGAGGTGCAATTTTTAAATGCATTTTTCTAGTTCTGCTTCCCAACATGCAAGCAATATCAAGAAATGAAGATCGCTTACTCCCAGAAAGATAATTAAATCTATTTCATTAACCAAAATGCATTTGTTAATGTTTAATGCTCAAAACCACTCAATATATTCTCACTTTACCACAGTCAATCCATCAGCCTAACTTGTGTGGTTTGCCAAATGGTACCACGCAATGGGACCCGTACATCACTACAGTCCCGTCCCCCTCCCGCCATGTGCTATTTCAACAAATTGAGAATTGTAATTCCAGTCTCACTAAAATGATGGCAAAGACAACAGTGAAACTTTTTCCCCTTAACTTCACCTGTCTCCAGCATGGACTTTTCCATGGGAACCCTGCTGCGTAGGTGCCCTTCAAGTCAACAGTGAAAACAGACAGGAATGATTCATCTCACTCCAATATGGATCCGTAAAGGGCTGTGGGATGAATCCCTTCACCTGAGAAGGTGGAGAACTGTTTCAAAGCCAAGTGGGAATAACACAAACACCAGCAATGAGTCACACAAGTGGGGAACCACATAGAAACTCAACATGTTTCCAATGGAAATGAGGCAGTTTGGATTTTCACTTCCCTACTAAAAAGTTTAGATTTTATATTTAAATTTTTGATTACATGCATTTCCCCTCTTCTTTTTTCTGTGAACATTTCCCATAGAAAACCACAGTCAGAAACCTCCATTCATAGATGAGCTGCAAAGCAAAAAACCCCACCTTCAATGGCAACCATTTTATGTAAAGCACAACAGAAACTGAGAAGCTTCTACTCGAAGAGCATGGGCAGGACCTTAGCTTTCACCCCTCATGTATGGTTTGGGTTGATATGGTCCTGACAGCTTCAGGAGCTGGGTCTTGCCTGCATGGGTTGTGCACTTTGGTCATACCCATGAGGCATCGTGGCTAAAGCAGCACAGCCTGCCTGAGTCACTGTTGCTTGGAGAGATGGTTGGGAGCCACGCAAGAGCATCCCGGTCCTCCAAGGGCCTCCCTGAGGCATAGCACGCGGCTGGGTTCCTTTAGTCTGTGGATGTAGTGATTTGTGAAAAAAGACTGTAAAAATCATTCCTAGCTGGCAATTTTCCTCTACCATCAAAAGTGCATTCAGCATGCAAAAATTAAATGCACTTTATTTCTATTTATTTTTTTGCTTTTCAGTATAGAACTATGTCTTTCCTGAACTCAAGCGCTTCCCCAGCCTTACCCAGTAAACTCCTGTCAGCTGAACGCTATCATGTGGCTGCCCTCCTTTTCCCCCTGGTCATGGGAGCACAAGTCACAGGTTATAGTATTAATCCATGTAACCTCTGCCCAAACCTACGAGATTCACACAAGCTCTGGAAGAAAGAAATCACTCCAAAGCAGAGAAATCTCTCTGTGCTGCATCCCCTTGATGCCCTCCATCAATCCAGCAGCACTTAGATGATAACATATTGCGTGCAGTCACAAAAGAACGTACTTTAAATAGTAGTCTTGTTACAAATTTGTAAACATAGCTAAGCAGCGATAATACCTCCCTTCATGCTCGCTTTTGGAACAGCTGCTGTCACTGTTGCAGACCTTCTACAGATAGGAAGGTAACTTAGCAAATACCTCCAAAATCCCTCTGCTTAATGAGTAGGTAAGGAGTGACAATCAAAACCAGAGCTACAGCAAGAGATGCTCGTGCTTCTGCGTTCCCACACTTCTAGCTCGTAGGACTAATTTCAAGCTTTTGTTAATGAATTGGACCTGGGTTGGTTGAAGTTGAACCACTGAAGTCGACGTTGCTGAGAACTGCCCCGTCACTTGTGAAAGCATTTCCATAAGCACCAGAGGGATGCAGTCTAGCTCAACCACTCTTTCTTTAGTCTTCAAAATAGGTTTGGTTTTATTTTTAAATATAAAGATCAGTAATCTTCTCCATCTGACGATCGCTCTCAGAAGATCTAAATTCACTGCTTGGCTTATTACCAAGCTTTCCTGAGTTCGGAAACAAAGTTCACCCTCTGGATTTTGATACAGGGCAAGACATCCTGACGGCTTTGTGGGGAATTCAATGCAGACGAGCTCAAGGAAAGGAAAGGGCTGGGATGTGTAGAAAAATGCTTGTTGTATGGGCAGCAGGAGGCAGCTCCATGCGTAGGAGGTGAGAGAAGGCAGCACACTGGGAGTGGGAGAAGGCTACAAAGAAAGTCAGCTCTGAGAGAGGAGAGTGAGGAACATAAGGAATATCACAGTGTGTGGGATGAGATGAGAACAGAGATGTAGGTTTTTAGAGAACTTTAAAACAATTATAGGTTTTTACCACGGGAGGTTCTGTTTGACTAGATCAGAGTGCTTGCTTCCTTGTTACGTGCCTGGAATTGAAGCTTTCTTTGAAAGAGCTTCCTAACACTATTCCATACTTTCAATTAACATTTTATTTAAATGCTTTAAGATAGTTTCTAGACATATTAAAGCCTTACTGATGAAATCTTGAATATAATTTACATATCTAAGTCACATTTGCATTCAGTAACAAGACAGCTTTCCAGTATAGAGCATGCCATCAATAGCCCCCATTACTAGCATCTTGCTGAATTTCCCTAGCTGCAGCGTTCACTTCAAAGGGCTTCAGATTTAGCTGAAAGAAAGGAGACAGTGATATCATCAATGATCAGGTATCGTTTCCAGATTTTAACCTGATGCATTGCAGAGTACCATTTTAATGTGTACATCATTCAGCCACCACTTGGACCTATCTTCAGGACTGTTACAAGAGACACAAGTCTATTTTTTAATTTAATATTCTTTTCTGTTAAAGAGAAGGGGAGAAAGCGTTCATACCCTTCCTACAAATAAAGCACGAAGTGTCAGTATCTTTCCACAGTACATCTGTACGCTTCCCTGGGGGATTTTTCATTATAAAATCATATCTCAGTTATCAAGTCTTCAGCACTATAAAGCACAGATGGAATATGTGATAAAAGCCCTTTTTTTTCAATCAGGAAATACCAGTAAGAGAAACTGGTGGTTGGAGCAGATTTTTTTTAGAAAGCACGTTTTGAGAATTTCTGAATGTAAGGAATTTGGTGAGAGAAGCAAAAGATGACTGATGCATCACATGCCTGAGAGCAGCAGCCCACTGGTGAGCATTGTGCAGGCAGTACTGGACACAGGAAAATCATGTGCAACTGTCTCTAGTTACTCCGAGAGGTTCTTACACAGGCAGAATAATATCAAAGATGGGCTTGATGAAGGTTTTGGGCTTTTGTTATGTTTTGTGTGTCTTTTTGCTTTGGACAGATTGATTTTTCTTATGTTAGACTTGATGCTTCACCATAAGATTTATAGAGACCATAAATCTTATAAGCCTCTAGAAAGTCAGAAGAGACCAGCTTTGATGTATGCACAATATAGGGAAACAGGGGTGGGGGGTCGTGGTGGGGGGGGGGAGGGATTTGGAAAGTGATATAAGCTATAAGCCTCTAGAAAGTCAGAAGAGACCAGCTTTGATGTATGCACAATATAGGGAAACAGGGGTGGGGGGTCGTGGTGGTGGTGGGAAGTAATTTGGAATGTTTCCTTTTTATTGGTAATCCTTATTTCCTTATTTATTGTTTTTTGTGAACTCTAGCCATAATTCTTTAAAGCTGTGCCTTGTCTCACAGAATGAAGTTAATCCAAAGTTGAATTTACAAAAGGGAACATGTTTTTGGTTTTTGTTCATCCAAAGAAAGCATCACAGCTGAAAGTCAGAAGAAAACTGGACATCTGTATCTCTTGAAAAGGTAGAATATCAGGAGCTATAAAAGCCCTAAAACCCATAGAAAACAAGGATATAAAGCATCTTCTTATTGGCGTGAAAAGAAGTTTGGCTAGGGACTGAGAAGATTTTCCTGCAGATATTTCTTTCCATAGCTGCCTCTTCTCAACTTTGCCAGCCTGTCTTTCAAAGCAGCTGCTAGATACTACCAGATGAAGGGATGAACCACTGGCTTCCCCCTTCTTACGCTGCTGTAAAGATAAACAGCTCCTGCCACATCTTTTCTATTATCCAGCACCCACTACCAAGGCCCTACAGTGTTCCACAAGTTAATAAAATATCATCAAGTTAAGATCAAAATTTGAAAACCTGCATTAGAATAGCAAGCCAAACTTGACTGCCAGATTTTCAGCATCTGCCTGAGCTCTGAATATTTTCAAATGGGTGAATATCTAAAAATGTCTGTTATGTCCTTGGCACTGTGAGACAAATTCATGATGGGAATTTATTTCCCATTTATGTCACATTACCTGATGGAGCTGCTGAAGAAAGTCAATCACTCACAAGGTAAAATGGATGGCAGAAGAAATGAGGTAGAGTCTCTCACTGCCTTGCTCTAACTATAGAGCACTACAAGAAAGTACAACCGACAAAATTTTTCTCAGTCCTTACAGTAACTTTTTATTTATTTATTTTTTAATCACCTCGAGTACTTGCCATTCATCAGACTCACTGTTTTTACAGAAAAACTTCAAGCAATCAGTCTAAAACCCTTGCATTAATTCTAAGAGGTTCAGAGACTGGAGAAGTACTGAGGTTGTGGCATGAGCTCACGCGTAGCTCAGCCAAATCAATATCCCCTTTAAACCACATCACTCTTTTTCACCTTGCACGTTTTGAAATAGAATATATAGTTGCTGCTTTAACTGAATGTTTTTCTTATATGATTTATTTTCCCATTTCTACACGTGCAGTATTATCTTGAGGGACACTGTGGTTTTTTTTCCTGCTCCAGCTCCTGAACTGTTATTTCCACAGGCATTCTCCATAACAGAGAGGAAAAACATCACCGCTGCATCATTTCTATAAAAAAAAGCTAACATGAAATGCCAGTTAGAAGTTTCTGCTGCTGTATGCTCATTGTGGATTGAATACTTTCTTTGGAAGTAGGAGGTAGCTGCCAAACACACAACTCTGGACACAATTGTGCAGCTCCTCTGAAGAACAGGTTACGGGGCGGGGGGGGGGGGGAAATCAAAAAAAAAAGCACCTTCTTTTCATTAATCATTTTCTGAATTTTTAAATCAGCCAGAATATTTACAAGTTGTATATCAAGTTTCTTTTGTTGCCACCTTTTTCCTTGTCTTTCTGCCACTCAGCACGCAGCCCGTGCTTTGGTTGCATGACTTTCTGCTGATGCCAGGGCCGGCTGCTGCACCGAGCCCGGAGCTCCTCTGGGGTCAGAGGTGCAATATCTATTCTGTTATTAGAGAAATTACTCAGTGCAATTTCACAGTTCAGCAAAACAGACTTATTGCTTGTATGCACTGTGTGTGCATGCCTTAACAAGCACTTAAAGTTTTTCTACTTCTGCTCCTTCATGGAAATATCCACCTTTAACAGCTTTAGGAATGTTAGTGAGCATGGTTTCTTTTTCTGCTTAACTTTAATAAGGAGTTACTACCTTGCGTATAATAAGGTTTCTAAAGAGCCGGACTTCCCTCTCTGCTGTAAATTCAGAAATAAAAAAGTGAACTCTATGCTTTAGATAAAAACTGAAGAAAGTAACAGGTGGCTTTTTAGTAACATGATTACTTCTATTATTACATTCTGAATATTCAGTGTTAGCAGCAACCATCTCCTCTTGTGAATGCCTTTCCAAATTCAATTGCTTTATCCAAGTTATCTCTGTTTATTTCTGCAGGGGCAGGACCAGGGAAAAGTAATGCTATTTCTGCAATATTTTATTTTATTTACTCTCAATGAAAATGAGAAGGTCTTTTTTACAGCTGCACAGCCTGTAATGTCAGCTCCAAGCAATCAGCTAAAAAAACCCCCCACAGTCACTTTGCAGGTTTAAAATAAAAAAAAAAGAAAAAAGAAAAAAGAGAAAGAAGAAATCAATTCATGTTGTCACAGTCTATCTAGAGTCATATTGTCCCTAGCCATTGGTAGAGAATGAGAACATCTGGGGATTCAATTACTCCTGACATGAATAATAATATTTCATTTTTGTTAAATAAAACTTTTTAGTTGCAGGAACTTCTGCATACTTCACCATGCGATCCTGGAATGAAAGCTACCAACGACTGAGACAAGCCACAGACTCTGGCATCCGCGAGCACATCGGTGCAGGTGCATCTGTACCCCTCAACAGAAAATCTTAATAAAGAAAATAATTTTTGATCATCTATTTAAAGATGGGCTCCTGAGCTCCAAGCCTTAACAGATTTCCTAAGTGTCACAGCCAGCTTTTAAGAACTTGAATTAATAGCCTGGTTCAGAATAGCGCACTTGCCCTTTGAACTAAAGTCAGTGGCACCTGCAGTTGTCCAGTACTTTTGATTAACTCAAACCGTATATCTGAATAGTATTAGGAGTCATTTAGGCCCTTATTTCAGGCTTCCACTTTATGATTCTCAGTTCATGTTTCAAAAGGGTGCTACCATAATCCGAGTTTCTATGTGTGTATTCTTCTTTCTTAATCAAGTAGAGCTGTCTATAGTCTTAGTGACAAAGTCAGGATCAAATCAGATGATACTCATTTTTCAACAATGAGTAAGCAGCAATACTCATGCTAAAATTGCACTGACTTGTGCAATCACTTTGATATCAGCAGGACTATTCTCCAAAATCAAGCACGTGAACCATTGTGAGATGAGTATCTGAAAGTTCAGAAGCAAAATAACCAAGAAGGGCTGAAAGTTAGTTCTCTTTTTTTTTTGTGTTAGGTGAAGCCCGGTATCTTGTTTTCCCCCCTTCTTTCTCCATGGACATTCATTAAGGTTAGATTACGGCAAACAGACATGATTTGCATCCACTCTACAACACCATGGCTTTGCTGAGCCCTAAATGTTCCCTGCAGAAAATGGTGCGAAAGCTCTAAAAATTCCAAGGTACTGAATGAAAAATATTTTCCATTATAGCCCAGCTAAGAGAAGTGCTGCACCGGCACTTTGCTGTTGTAGAAGTGCTGCGTAGGGCACAACTTGCAAAACACATTGGGAGAACGTACACAGAAAGTGGGGTAGGTCCTCAGTGGCTCCAAACTGGCAAAACATCATCGCTAGTAAGAGAGTTACAGCACCGCTATGAGACACTGCTCCGAACACGTGAGTTTGGGGCTCACAGTCTTCTTTTTCTGTGGTCAGCAGAACTTTAGGGGCTGCCTGCTTCTAACGGCAAGGCACAGACATGAAAATTTGCATCGTCTCATAGGAGGAATCTCAAGTCAGCACCCTCAAAAAATAAAAAACAGTCACCAATTACTGCTTGCAGATCTCGCGTCTGGCTTTATGTAATGAATCTAGTCCCACTGTGATCATTGCCTTTTAAAAATGTGTAACATTTATGGACTCCAGTAAAAATGTTTTTAATATAATGTAGATGAAGTATAAACTGTTAACCTTGAACACTGGGGAATGTGTTAGGTTCTTGGGGTTTTTTTTTAACCTCTTTAAATAATTTACTAAGAATTGTCTAAGATTTGCTTGTAATTCATAGCAAATCTTTTGGAATCATTAAAATAGTTGCAATTTTTTAAAATGTTATAACAGCTGTTATTTCATAAATAAAAGTGATACTCCGAAGGCAGAGAATGTTGAAGAGAGCACTAAACCAGAGTCTCTGCTCTCCTAGGGGTATCGGTGTGGGTTTCCTGACGCTGTCCCATCCATATATCTTACTGCCGCTCTTCTGGGACCAACGGTAAGGATGACACACAAAAAATCCTGTATATCAGCAGTTCATTTCTAACTACTTATAAAACATATGATATAATACTCTGTATTATATCATATAATACTTGGTCTTATATCATAATATGTATATCATAACGTAAGATACATGCCTTGCCTATGCTGTAGCAAAGGTACTAAGAGAAAGTTTCTCAACTCTGCCATGTTAACAAAGCTCTCCTTGACTTCAGTTCCTGGGCTGCTTCTCCAGAGGCAGATGTGTATACACCTTTTTTCCCCCCAAATGTATATTTACATCTGAAGTTTTTCCCACAAGATTCATCCTTTGCACTGACTTTCTAAATGTTCTGTTGATGACACCAAGCTGAGTGGTGCAGTTGACACACCAGAGGGACGTGATGCCATCCAGAGGGACCTGGACAAGCTTGAGAAGTGGGCCTGTGGGAATCTCATGAGGTTTAACAAGGCCAAGTGCAAGGTCCTGCACCTGGGTCGGGGCAGGCCCCGGTATCAATACAGGCTGGGGGATGAAGGGATTGAGAGCAGCCCTGCCGAGAAGGATTTTGGGGTACTGGTGGATGACAAGCTGGACATGAGCCAGCAAATGTGCGCTCGCAGCCCAGAAGGCCAATCGTATCCTGGGCTGCATCACAAGCAGCGTGGCCAGCAGGTCGAGGGAGGGGATTCTGCCCCTC
>NW_008796041.1:546903-579532 GCF_000699145.1 Aptenodytes forsteri | reverse complement strand
CAGGTTGCCCAGAGAGGTGGTGGATGCCCCATCCCTGGAAACATTCCAGGTTGGACGGGGCTCTGAGCAACCTGATCTAGTTGAAGATGTTCCTGCCCACAGCAGGGGGGTTGGACTAGATGGCCTTTAGAGGTCCCTTCCAACCCAAACTATTCTATGATTCTATGATCTTAAGTGCTAAAACAACACTTAAGCAAAGGAGACACACAAATGACTAACTTGAAGCACAAGTATTTCAACTGAGCTGGGAAATAAAGGGAGAAGGGGAAAAAAGGCTTTGTATTTTAAGGTGGTTTCCTTTGCTGTTTGTTATATTGGAATGGCCTCTCAAAATCCACCTGTAATGGTCCCTTTCTCTACCTTCATTCAAACTGCTGTTCAAAGGCTCATTTTTTGAACAAACCCAAGAAATACCATTCCTGTGTCAGTCAAATGTTCTCCCCAGACCAATGTAAATTTAACTTAAACCAGTAAGATGTTGCAGCGCTATTAAATGGAACAGATAATGAACCTAAATAACTGCTCAATCTTATTAGTGTAGCCCTCATAAACCTTCCATTTTTCTTCAAGCCCTGCTGCTTAGCATTCATACTGCCTGATATGAGACTAAAATTAGATTATAGGAATGCGTGCTTTTTACAAGAGGTCTTTTATTTGTTCCATAAAGTATTTAGCACTCTTTAGACACTATATAAATAAAAATAACCATGATCTTGGAATTCACCTTCAGGAATGCAAATGAAGTGATCTGAGTCCTTTCATTTCTGCTGCACGTTATCCTCATTGGGCATGTATGGATGGCAATGCTTTGTAAGACAAGTTAAAAAGACGCTTGGAAGTCTAGTAAAGGTGAGTAACAAAAAAAAAAGAAGGGAATATGCCTCTAGTTTTAGAGTTTTACAATAAGGAATAACAATAAAAGCCCTAGAAAGATAAAGGTCTGCTGTCAAATTCATTCGTGTTTGTGAGAGATGCTAACAACTGCTGGTGAAAAATGATTGTGGGTTCAAAACCCAGGTCACTGAGTGAAATAACTTACACTCATTATATGTAGCCTTTGAATCTTAAAATTAGGAGCCGTTTCAAGACTGCGAGCTGTGATTTCTGAGGACCCTGCATTGTGAGAAGAGTTACTACCTTCTGGGTCAGAGCTGTATCAAGTCCAACAATCATTTTTGTCCAACTTTCTCCCCTCCTTCCCAGGGTCTATATTTAGGACTTAAGTACCAAATATTGAAAGTTTTTTTGAGGTTAAGCATGACAATGTCCTCAAAACTCCAGTAGGCATCAGCTTACGTCACTTGGCACTTTAACACTTATAAAACTCAGGCTGCTAGGACTCACCTTAAATTAAAGTTATCATCAGGTGAAACATCTAGTCTATGCTATTCCCCCAGGCTCCACTTTCAGGCAATGGAGAAAGAAAAACAATTCCCCAAGGTTATTCACCCTGTCCTGAGATAAGGCACCTACTTCTCTTAATTTCTCCCCTGGTTCTTTAGACCGAGGACTTTTGAGACAGCTAAATTTAGGCAACGTGAATCCTGCCATTGGTATCTTAGTAATTTTTGAATGCAAGTCATCCGTAAGCACATATGGATAATCACCTCTGTGCTCCTTAGGCTCCTCTTAAGATTTTAAAAATATCTCTTCAGAAAGGGATTAGATTGCACATAAGTGTGTTTTAAGATTAACATTAGCTGTAAAAAACGTATTTCGAAATGGATGTAAAACAACAAAAAAAATGCCGACAGCTACTAGAAGGAATAACTCCATGTCACATTTTAATGATATTGAAGCTTTACCTAGAAAAAATAAAAATCAGGATAGTGAAGAGACAACTCGTGTATTATTTCCTCAAAAAACCCAGATTCACTTACAATAACATCAAAGCAGTTACTATCCCAAATAATTACTGCAATTTATATTACAGCACCTCAGAAAGACCAAACAACACCAGGGCATTCCTATACAGCACATACAATGGGCACCAGCCAGTCCTGCTTGCAGTACAGAAAAACAGCTCAAAGGTTAGGTGAATGAAAATAATATTTAGAAATAAGCATCTGAGGCATAGAGAAAGGTCAAAAATAAGAATTATTTTTTTTAAGGGAGTGATTAGTTAAATTCAAGTCTCAATTTAAAATAATGATTTTCTTCAGAAAATGGCAGGCATCCAAATTATGGAAAACCTGCTCTTTAAGACAGTTGACTTGAGAACATTTAAATATCGAGGGCTGGAATTTTTTCTTTTCTTTTCTTTTTAATGATGCAGTTTCAGAAAAGATACAAGATGATATCATTTCCAAAGACTAACTCTGGTTAGCTGCATATAGTTTGACATTCAAGAAATTTAATGTTATCAGCTACCACTGCCTGCCACCCGGGATGAACAACATTTTCTTGACCGATTATTTATATGCCTCTAAACAAAAGTGAGTTTTGAGAAGGTATTTGGAGGTGGAAAGAAGAACTTCTCCAGTAGAAAAGAGAGTCACAAATGGACAATGCCAAGTCCCTGCTTTATTTAAGGGAGAATAAAACTTTAGTAAATATTATATCAAGGTAAGGAAAATTCTGTCATAGATTGGCGGACACACACATATGGTGTAGGTGGATGGGTGTTCAAGCCTGACATGACTGGCAAAGCAGCACCAGTGACATGAGAGGACATCCACAGTCTATGAAACATCAGGGGCAAAAGGCATAACCTGCTGTTCTCAAAGTGAGAGAAATTGCTGGCAGTTGACCTGAAGGGGACCAGAAGAGCAAACCCAGAAGCTAACCCCAGCTCCCACCATCCATGCAAAACCAGTGAAGACAGTGATTGAAAAATCAGGTAGGTCTTTAGTCCATGCCCCTATTATTGTCAGGAAAAAATCCTTTTCATTTTATAGTAATTAAAATGCTCATAGATATTTTATTAACTCACTCTACAGAGCCACATAAATTCTATAATTCATCCAAGCACTTACAAGTAGTTACTTGGGTTAGGCTGTCAAGACAGAAGTGATTCAAAACCTTGCATACTTAGCTCTTTGGAAGACATATCATTCCCTAACACAATGGTATTAGAAAGGCTGCTGACAGTTAGTGATCAAGAGATTTCATTTTGCTTGTCATATGGTGGGTTGTCAATTCTTCTTTCCCCTTTAGATAAAAGCTTAGTTGCATTAGATTTAAATAATGGTGAAGTTGCAGGTTAACATTTTTCAAAAGTACCAAAGTGACTTCAGTACTTAAATTCTATTTTCAAAATGCTGTAGACACGCAAGAACGTAAGTCTCTACACTAAATGGAACTTAGATATTTTTAAAGAAATTTATGGAAAGGTGGAGAATAAAACCCTAACTCGAGAGGGCTTAAAATTTGTACCCTACTCCAGACCACTGGTTTAAAATAGATAAAGTTTGCAAATTATTGCAATTCTAAGACAAGCTAAAGATTTACATTTCCATTTTGAACATACTTGATTGTTTTCACATCAATGTACCTATGCCATTATATTTTATTGCAGATTTCCTCCCACCCTTCTAAAAAAATTTCTAAATGACAGTTTTAAGATGGCCTTTACCTCAAAACACAAGTTTTCCTGAGTTATGCTCAAGATTTAAGCAGGGGCTGCAGGGATCTTTCTACATTTTTTTCTATGAAAAATATCTATGCAAATTATTCTCTTGAATTTTTTTTTTTAACAGTAAATAAGAACAACTTAGAGGAGGAAGTGACCGTTTAAACTTTACTCCCTCCCCCGAGTGAAATGTAAAATTGAGCCACTACATAAAAATGGAAAAGTAGCCCAGATTTTACTAACCTAGTACTAAGCAAATAAATAATCCATGTGGTTAGTCTATATTTAAAATATTTGTTCTTCTTTAAATATAAAGTAACTTTCACAGAAACAAACAGAAGTGGCTAGAGACTGAAATCATTCCTTTGATATTGAAGCTGAGTATTTTCTCGTTTAAGCTCCAAACATCATCTCCCTCGTGCCCACAGGGCTTTGCACTGTGCTCAAGCACTCCACCTCGCTAATTTGCTGCTCCCCTCCACTGCTGAGCTCAGATGCTGGTGTACGAAAGGGTGGTTACAAGCTGAGGTACCACAAGATTTTAGGAGCTTATCTTTATTCATTAATTGTTCTGTATCACGCTTAAATGGTGGATTTCTCAAGTTTAGCTATATTTCTTCTAATACTTTTAGTTTGGTCTGTTATCGCAGGTACCATCTATGTAATGTTGAGAGCAAATACAGTTTGAAATAGGACTGCCATAGCAGCTATAGAACATCTAAAAGGGAAAAAAAAAATAGGCCAGACCTTTATTAAATTTTAAAGTATGCCTTCGCTACACTCTTCTAAAGATCCAAATAGGGTATTCAAATCTCTAGAGATCACCAGTATAATTTCTTTATCATGTTCCATTTAAAATTTAATTATGTAGTCTACAACAAGAAGTATCTGAGTACTCTAAATAGGTCATGCAATGAACAACTTAATATTACTATAAAGTTTTCCTTGTGAAGATTTGTTCTTTGATGTGCTGTTGCACACAGAAAGCCCTTCTTCGAAAAAAACAATATACATTCATAGATATAATAATGTCATTTAATATAAAAATTGTAAAGCTTCTTTATCATATTTTAAGTTTAAATTTTCAATTCCTTCTCTAGCCTGAGCTTCCCCAAATCATCAGAAATAAGTGGTAAATTAGAACTGACACAATATAATCGTGCTGAATATTTTTATATCTTTCTACAGGCAAAGTCAATCTATTAGCTTTCCTTCTAAATGATGTCCACCAACTCAGATTTTTCTACTTTTGCCTATCAATGATGCATATTCTTCAGTGGCAAGACGTAAGGTAATTTCTTCTTCCTCTTAAAAATAATCATTAGAGATCAATCAGCAGTATTTAATGGAAAATGTCTATATTAAAAAGTCACCATTTACCAAGACACTTTGTTACATTTTCTTTTTTAAAAATGCACATAAGTAACCTCTCTTGGTTACTACAGGAGAAGAGAAAATATTCAAATATTTTGAATATCAAAATATTCTGACTATTTACAGGGCTTTCTGGGAACAAATCCCTAACTTCTCTTCTGCAACTCAGCTGTGTAAAATTCAGAAGGGGTTTTTGGGAATTTTTTTTTTTTTTTAAATGACAACAAAAAATTAATGCCACTGGTGCCTAAATCTTCCTGAAAGTCAGAAAAAAATATTCCAAGTACAGACATATCTGCTCACACTTACATGGCTTGCAACAAAACCCTTTCACCACATTTACAAATGCTTGAAAGGGATTTGATCAACTCTGGCCACAAATATACCCATGAGTCATTATTGCCCCGAGGAAAGGCATCGTGTTTACCTGCACAAATGAGAGTTGTTAGATTTCTAGGATTACGGAGGGCTTTTTGCGCCCCATCGGACAAAATACAACAAGCACAGTAACTATGGGAAAATGGTTATTAGTTTCATCATTTCAGGGTACAACACCTAAAATTTTGTATCCTATAAAGTAGTTGTGGGGTGAAGGTGGAAGAAGATGTGGTGTTGGTGGGGAAATTAGACTGTTTCACCATTATGAATTAATAATAACAAAATGGTTCACGTGAAGTTTGAAAGAAGAACAAAAAATATTAGATTAACACATCACAACACAAGATTAAAAACCCCAAGGAACTGCTTGTTTAGAGAAATGCGGGAACAGGTGAATCCCCGAGAAGGCTGGAGGACTAGCCAACCTGCGCACGGCTGTAAACATTTGTTTTAAATCAAGACAAGATCATTGGTTTTAATATTTATAACACAATTACAATGCCTTGTGCACATTGCTTGTATAATCTGATTTTTACTTGCAACATCGTGCCACAGTTGAAATTAAAGCCTTGTGGTAATAATTCAAAAAACACATTTAAGCAATCATTAATGGCAAGTATGAAACTGGATGTTTATTCAAGCAGCTATATCTCTCATTTTAACTTTAATTTAAAATGGAATTTATTTCTGCAGTACAAGGACTTCATGTTTCCAGTATATTAGTCATATAATACCTAACCAATTAGGGGCATGCAGTCAAATTGGAAATATTTTAGCACTAAAACCAGTAAAAGATACAGCTAAGCGGTGTTATTGACATTCCTAATCAAGGAGACAGCTACTCTGTTGACTCTCTATTTTTTTTGTGTGTGTATGAAGAATTGTAATTCTTTTGCAATGAAGATGAATAAAATCTTTTAAGTGTCAGGTAGGCCTGATCACTGGTCAGTACTTCAAACGCTTGGCAAAATTTCACCAGCATATTTGGTTGCACAACTGAGGATATCAAGTGATGGTAAGTCATAAGAAGAAAGGTATCTAATAAATGAACAACTGATACAAGTTACACAAGTTTGTACCTACAAAACAAGGTGATAGATTACAAAGGGGGAAAACCCATCATATACAGTGAAAATCTACATTTTTACAGCTTAACAACACGGTCAAGCCAACTGATATACACCACACGCACCATAAAGAAAAGTAGACATTTTTTCTCTGCCTTAGAAGCAGGAATAACTTGTGTGTATTACCATGCTTAAAGAAAACGGATTTTCTTGTTGAAATATCCTTTTAACATTATATATTGTGTGAACTACAACATTGGTATTAATTGGAGGATAACAAAACGCCCCAAACCATGATGTCATTAAAAACCCCATGCACCTCAAAGAGCAAAACTGGTGGCAGAAGATGCAAGAAGACAGGGAGCACCAATTTTTGCTCACCAGGCATCTCTGCTAAGTGGCAGATTACCATATCAGATATTTTTGTTTCCCTTCTCTCCACCCTTTTCTCTATCTGCATGATTACAGCAGTTTATTGCATCCTCTGACAATACGTAGGCAGGTCTCTCTTCAAAAACCTCTATCGCGGCCTGGGAGTCTTGTCTAGTTCTATTATTTTATGAAAAGCTTTCTCAGAGTAGAACAATTTGGTCTAAGCCGCTTTCCTGCTTTCCAGATGAAAATGCCTTAAGATCAGAATGTTTTTTCCTCCTACCTCCAAGTTTCCCTCCCCTCATCACTCGGGTGAAATTTAAAGCAAAAGCCAAACCACCTGCAGTGGGTATAATTGCACAGCTGGAAGAAAGCCACATCTGGGATTTTTCTCATCAGGCACACAACTGTGCTAAGCCTCAAAGCACCCTGAACGTGTCGCTTTAAGCTGTGCAGTTTTGGTTGCGCCAGTATTTCACAGTCATTTGTCTGTCTATGGCATGCAGTGTGTGTTCTCCTCTCTGCACCTCCAGTTCTCAATATCCCAGCAGTTTTCCTTAGGGAAAGGATCATGTTCTGGCTCAAAAGGTCGTGCTTCTTTCAGCACCTTCCAGACATTGGTACACAGATGCAATATAGAGCAACTCGCTTACCTTGGTAATGTTCCAGATAACTCTGTGGCAGTTTCTCTGAAAGACACAAAGTGAGGAGAAATTAGCTTGTGTTTAAAGAAGCTATAAAATTTTAAAGATGCTTTTATACTGCTTGTATTTTTCAGGAGTGCAGACACACGTACACAGCTTTATACGCAAATACTTCATTTGCGGATGCGACGTCCGCATGATCATATACACAGGAACATGAAAAACAGATGATGGAGTGTGATCTAAGGATTTCATCAGAATAAAATTCTCAATTGTTCAATTACTCATTTTTTAGGCATAAAATTATCACTATTTTAAATGCCAGCACTGTATGATCCTACATAGCCAAAAAGTAGCACTGGGCCAATTTTCCAGTGGAAAAAGTTCCCTTTTTTCAGTACTGCAGCAAAAGCAAGACATTGGACAGATTTATAACCATGTCATGCACTGAAAAAAATACCATGTTAATGTTAAATCTTCTTATATTGGGTTTTAGGCAACAGTTATTTTCCAAATATGTGATTTTTGATCCAATTTACTTGCTTGGATCTGTTTCGTGGGTTTGCAATTTGTTTGAAGGAAACTGAGTGTGAGATAGTGAAAGTGGGCTAATGTAACCAGTATGTCACATTAAAGCACAATTAAATACATTATCATTGCCTATGTACACAATCCTTAAAATACAACCCAGATCTACCACCACTGTATGACCTTGCTCCCCTCCCCAGCACATTTGCTTAGACCTTATCCAAACATCGGGAAAACAGCTGGATAGCTCCATTTCTCCTTTCTCTCCCATGTATAGGATCTTAAAGAAACCAGCAAGGAGGCATAAAGGGGTTCATTCTCCTCCACTTGACCAGAAGTCCATCTCGTTTCATGCTGTGCTCTGTCCTGTGTTTAAGTTTGCTGCGTGAAAGATAGCTGGTTGGTTCATAACCCAGTTGCTTCAGCTGAGATCCAAATTGCAAAATTTCACATCTGTGGCTTTGAACTTGTGGTATGGGACAATTCTCAACATAATACTCTCTTCTGCTTCTTTATAGCTGAGCAACAGAAAATCCTTCCATCCACTTTTACATACAGGGGGGGAGAAAAAATCTAATCTTTTTTTTGGGGGGGAGTGGTGGCAGTAAAGACAGGTCTCAAAATCTTCCTTGCCTTAACAATTCCCAAAACCATGGATCTAGTGATCATAAGTATGGAACCAAGCCTACACATTTTTCTTGCAAGGGTATAAACCTTATAAACACAGATTGAACCCACAAGCCTAATTTCTTTAGGAATCCAAAGGAAAAAAAGAAGAAAAAAGACAGATATTTTTGAAGGCTCTCGTAGAGCTTTACCATGTTCTGAAGCCGCTTTTTTTGATGGGACAGCTTCAGAGTTGTTATAGTAAAAGCACAATATTTCAGAGCTCTTCTTTAGTTCTAGATCCCCCATGCTTTTTGGCACTATATGAACTACGAGCAGCTACAAGGGTCTTGGTTTTTCAATTATTATTATTTTTTTATTGAACGCCCCGGAGTGACACCCAGGCTTTTTCCTTAATGGTTACACTGGCAACTGGAGACTCCATTACGGTGTCAGAGAAGATAAAATGGTCCCTCTAAACATGCACAGCTTTGCATTTTCGTTGAGTCTCTATGTTCAAGCTGTGCAGTTTGCCGGTCACAGAAGGTTGCCTTAAACCTCCCAGTGTTTTGCTTCAAAAGGCACAGAGCAGAACCGTGTTCAGTGGTTGGAAAGAAGCAGCAAAAAATAAAAAGATGGCTCACGTCCTTTTCTTGCACACACCATTCAGCAACAGACCAACAGATACACAAGTGCTCTCAGAAGAGCCAGTTCCCACCCCAGCAAAGGCAGACAGGTATGTATTTAACAAGCGCCTGTGATGAACAAAGTCCATGGTATAAATGACATCCAAGGTGAGAGCCAGGAGCAAGAGGAAGAGAATGGAAAGAGATAAGAGAATGAAATCAGAGTGGAGCAATACAGACTTGGTTTCTATGGGGGAATTTGATACAGCTGTACATTTGAGATATTTTATTTTCATTAAACTCTTGCACATTGGTATCATACCGCCTTGTTTTCCAGGCCCTACTCATAACTTATACAGTTCAAAGAATTAATATGATATTTTCTGTAACTCATCAAAGAACTGCATCGCTAAATGGTTCCAACAGTCAGGAAATTTTCCCCTTCCACCACTAATCACAGGCATCATCTCCTTTCATTGAAATGCTTTTTTGGGGAAAGAGCCTGGACTAAAAGGTCAGGCTGGGCGTTTGTTTCTTCTTCTAAAGGGACTCCCTAGCCTTTAGCTACCTATTATCACTCTAATAACAGAATATCACAAACCTTCTTGCTTTAGGGTATGGCAGCACATTTTATAAACCAGCAGTTGCTCATCCAGCTTAAAGAGACAACCAGGCAAATCACAGGTGGGTATTGCAGGAAGCCTCAAGCAGCAGAAGCAGCTATGTTTAAAAGAGGATGTTAAGCTGGAAACACGTTGTCAGCTTCTGAGCAGAGCAGTGAGTGATTGGTGCATCTAAATTTCTAAAGATTTTCATTTTTGTTAAATAACCCTCTCTACAAGAGATGCTGGCCTTATGAAAACAATCATTAAATAGTCGATACAGTGGTAAAAAATCTGAATGTGATCAGAATGTTAAACAAAGACACTGCAGGCCTTTATCATATACATTTTTAATGCAATTAATTGTGTTGTCAGTTTCATATTTGGTCAGATCAAATTCCAATTTTAAACAAAAATATGTAAGGTAATGATTTTTGAAATACAGATCAAACTCAAATAAAACTTTTCAACTCACAAGGAAAAGAGGAGAAGTCTGATTACTTCCCAACTGTCCAAAGATTTCATTGTTTCTCATCAACTCAGTAAACATTTAAACCATAAAAAAAAAAAAACCCTCCTTTAGGTTATTAAACTAAAAATATTATTTTCCTAGAAAACAAACACAATTATCCCTGCATTGTCACTGGAAATAAATGGTACACGGACTGCTGAAGATGGTTAATGTCCACTGTAAGTGTCCTATAAATATCAGGAGTTGAAACACTGCTCTATAAATATATTTCATGGGAGTTTAAAAAAGAAAATCTTATGGAGCAAATTACTCATCAAGAAAACCCTTAAAGTTTATTTAAAGATAATGGATACTCATTCTGCAGTATTTCAAGATATTGAAGCTAGACTTATACAACCGAAGATGGTTAATGTCCACTGTAAGTGTCCTATAAATATCAGGAGTTGAAACACTGCTCTATAAATATATTTCATGGGAGTTTAAAAAAGAAAATCTTATGGAGCAAATTACTCATCAAGAAAACCCTTAAAGTTTATTTAAAGATAATGGATACTCATTCTGCAGTATTTCAAGATATTGAAGCTAGACTTATACAACCAATTTTCAGATCCCTAGTCTTCCCAAATGACACATACAATAAATATAACTCATAATTTACTGTATCTACAGATTTTTTTATTCTTGGATAAAAACAAGAGAAGGATAATACTCAAAGGGAAAATGAATATAAACCCACATATTTTCATGTCCTGCCTATGATATGAAAGGATGACCTTGAAAAAGATTGAAGATGGAAACCTAAATGTTTCGTCAGGGCTGCCCCGAATTCCACTGAAATCGGTGCCAATGCAAATGGGATACGCTAATGCACAGCACCACTAAGGACAGAAGAGGATAAGGCTAAGGACCCTGGAAAAGTTGTTAGGTGGAAGGTGACATTATGAAGTGCAGTCACAGCATTTCCAGGAAGGTCATTTACAATTTCCTAGCATTTTGTGTTCAGCTGTGCAGGATGGATCTGGGGCAGCGTGGTCCGTACATATGGAAGATGAAGGTGCTGTTGAAGCCAGGAGGGTGCTGGGTGGGAGGTCTGCTCTCCAAAATGCTACCCCATCACACGTGGTCTTCCAAAAAAATCAAATTGCAGATTTACAAATTGTTCACTAGAGCTGTGAGGAGCTTTGACCTACTGAAGAGGCTCTGCACCCTCCAGAGAGGACTACGTAGCTGTTCTCAAAACCCAGCGTGGGCAAACCAACCACCACACACACATCTTGTCATTTCTCTCTACAGGCTGAGAAATCCTTCCCGTAGGATTGGAGTAGGATGTGTACCAAAGCAGAAAAGTATAAATATTTTAGTCAAAACCTTATAGTGAAGTGGAAGTGGGAAGATCTGCATAAAGATCAGCAAACTGACTTTACTGCCTATTAGTTTTGTTTGAAGAAAGTTGTTCAGGAAAACTCTTCAGAATATTTGGGAAGTGTTGTGTTTGTATTAAATGTTTTGTTCACTGAGAAATCATATGGTGCTCTTTTCTCAGAGGCTGACTGGCAGCTGTTGTTACCCACCTGTGTGCAGGGTTTGGCACAACACAGCTCTGAGGTTTAACTGTGCCACGTTTTTGTCCGGTTTAATACTCTACGTTGTGCTTCTGCAGACATGTAAACTGAGGCACAAGAGACAGGGCAAGGGTTTAAAGGGCAACTGAGGTAATCTTGTGTATATTCTGCTAAATGCATGCCAGGAAACTTAGCAAGTACTGAGTTCAAACCATGCGAGTCAAGACTATGCTTAGAAACAATTTTTTCTTCTGCAGGATCATGACCCTTAGTGATTTGGAAAGCCTTAGGTCTCCATCAAGAACAACTTTTGCTGTGAAAAGGAAAGCATATGGATTCAAACTAAGCAATCTGTCGGGGTGCTGAGGAAGATGCAAAACGAAAGGCAGCAACACATTCCTGCAATCGTGTCACCGTTCTTCCTTTTTCCATCTCACACTTTGGGGAGAGGATAAAGCCTGCCTACAGCGCACGAGGCACATGAGGATAAGGACATAAGGATAAGGGCGAAGCTGAAGAAGGGATCTGTATGGTGCGCTATTAAGAAAGCAGCACAAATGCAAGCAGAAATCCCCCAGATGCAGAATACGGGAGTCTCCCAACTTGTGAAGAGAAGTGTCCACAGCCTGAGGTCATGGTTGTAGGCATCAGAGCTGGCAGTTGTTGTTTCAACCAGGTGGGTTAGAAGGTCCTGACTTCTCCAGGACAAGTGACCATGACCCCTTTGGTTCCCCGGGACATGTAACAGCGGTTAGTTCTATCACTTATGCTCATTTTCCATGAAGCACAAAAAACCCCCAAAGGTTAAGCTGATATTTCTGGCTTGGGTGAAACGTTCAACCCTTTACTAAACAGAGTCCTACACCTGGCACAAGCATTGATGATACCGGAAGGGATGTATTTGTGAACAGAAATAAGTACAAGTTGAAGAGAAATGAGGTATTTGAGAGGATCACTTGAAAAGTTATGTATTTTTCCAGGAATATCCACTGCGGCCATAACTGGATATGCCAAGTGTGCTGATAAGGTGTGTGTAACAAATTGCAATAATGTTGATAACTAGGAAGTTCTACCTTGAAATATTTCCAAATGTTGCATAACCATGAAGTTGTTCTTTGTTTTGCCCCATGGGCAAATCTGGCTTGCCAGGACAAACAACGCACCTGATGCTTTTGACCACTCTTTCCCGGCTCTGCCTACACGCAGACAGGGAGCAGACACCGTACCACCAACTCTCCACACTACGCTCAGCAACACCAGAAAATCAGGGTAGAGAGGGGTCCAAAACATACTGTTTGAGCAACATCTCTCAGCTACGGAGTTGATGGCTCCTGTGACCACCAACTCAAAGGGATACATCCCATTAATTTCAATGGCTTTTAACCAGATCATCAATAAACGGCTTTTTAAATTGTATGGGTCCGTGCTTGCACACACACTCACTGCTACTGCATAGACATGCGTCAGTGATGTGGCAAGGGAGAAGATGGCTACTAATTGTCAGTATAAAGCAGAACTAAAGGAAAGTTTACGAAGGGAAATGAAGGATTTTCCACTTATAAGCAGGAGAGAACAGCTGAAGAGGAACATTAAATTAGCTTTAAAAGGAAGGTTGTATCAGGAGGAATATAATTACTTAGTTGGAACTTCACCAAGACTTGGGAGTCAATGCCTCTACTCTTGCAGAAAAGTGCCATGGGATTTCTAATGACCCCAAATGGTCAGGACATTGATTTCACATTTCAGCTGAAAAATGGCACACCATTGTTGTCTCTGCTCTTCCTAAAATCACACGGGGGGACTATATCTGAGTTGACTTGGACAAATTAATAGTGTGTATTGAAATACCATTGAAAGACACAAGATATTTCACCAGTCTTAAATTGGACAGTTTCTCAGCTTTGTTAGAGTGCAGCAAAATAAACAAACTACATTTGGATAAAATATGGGGTTTAAATTTTGAGTTCAGTTTTGCTATGACTAATTTGATGGATTCTCCAGAAGGTTTTTTCTCTATATATCACATGCTTTTAGCATATATTTTTTTTTAGAACCATGCCCTATCACCAGTAAAGATGGTAGAAAACAATTTCATTTAAAAAAAAATTAAGATATTAAAAAAAAAATCAAGATTTCAAACTGATTCTTTTGTAAGTATTTTATCTTTCACACGGTAAGCAGCAAATAAATACATTGCAGTTTTAAAACTTCACACAGGGCTTAGCTACCTAACAAGGATCATAAATTTGCAGAAGAAATACTGCATAAACAGTCTCTGAATGTGCTATTTAAGTACAAGCTAAATACTCTTTTTTTAGGAAGTGATGTAACAAGTTCATATGTAAAAATCTATTTCTATACAAGCTGACATTCTGCAAGATTAGCTGACTGAGAAAAAGGACATGAGCAAACATGCTTGTTGTTTTCTCCCATGATTATTTTTAAAAGCTGCATTTTTCACTATTCTAAATTTGTTACTTCTGAATTTTTCATTCCTCCTTAGGTAAGGAGGAAAGAAATCTCTGTGTATTCAGTGATAAGTGCCTGCCACCAGAACAGTGTAAGTCCAGTGTACATCCAATATACAAATAATACCCCAAATAAAACATAACATAAAACAAATAAAACTCTTCATTGTGACTATTTTATATATTTCGTAAAAATTTAAGTTTTTTTTTTACCCCCCCAACATCTTTGAAGACAGTAATATTATAACTTACAAGTTAAAGCATAATTTAGGCCAAATCTTCACTCCTTGCAATTTACCTACAAATCCCAGTTAAGATCTTGGCCTCTTGTCTAAGTACCCACCAAGGATGTCAGATGAAAGCTCCTCTCTCTTACATCTTCTGCTCTGGTATTGAAGAGCAAGATACAAATTAACAGGTGAAAGAAACACAGCAGTGTGTCCATTTTATAGATTGGTAACGAGGGCACGGATAGGGTGTAATTTAGCCAGGGTCATCAGGGAGAAATGCCAGGGCATAGAGAAGAAATGAAGAAAGATCCCACTTAGGTGCTTTGCTCCAAGGTCAGACCCTGCCAGCGTGGATGTGCAGATACGGCTGTGGCGGCACAGGGGCCGCCGTTGCTGCGTGTCTTCTCAGGGAAGTGCTGTATTTTGAAAGTTAATGACTAAGAAATGAAGGAAGGAAGCACCATGGGTACAGAATTTGGCTCTGTAAAAAACCAGAAAGAAACCTGTAAGAAACCAGGACACTGGGGCACAGCAAGCAGCAGGAAGAACACGTAGAAGAGCCCACCATGGTACCAACTCCTGCATCCTCACCCTGTTAGTACAGGGAGAGAAAGAAGTGAGGCTCCTGCCTCAGGGAGCTGTATGAGCTCAGTGGGAGGAAAATACCCTCTGTCTCTCTCCAAAATGAGAAGAAAGATCATCCAAAACAGAGCAGACGTTCCTCCCCATATGATTATTAAACCTACTGTAACCTCCCTAGGTAGAATATTTTGTACACTTGGTATTTGACTGACCTGTAGCTCATGCTACCATTTCCATTGGTTGTGATGTTATACTTTACCACCATCTCTTCTCCACTGTACAAAGAAAAGGAGGGGAACCACACCTGAAGTCTCAGCAGTAACTTGAGGTAAAACTCAGTTGTACAAATATAGAACTCTGAAGGAGAACTCTGGGCCATGTGTTAATTCTACAGCAGAATCATAGAGTGGTTTGGGTTGGAAGGAACCTTAAAGATCATCTAGTTCCAACCCCCCTGCCATGGGCAGGGACATCTTGCACTAGATCAGGTTGCTCAGAGCCCCATCCAGCCTGGCCTTGAACACTTCCAGGGATGGGGCATCCACAACTTCCCTGGGCAACCTGTGCCAGTGCCTCACCAGCCTCATAGTGAAGAATTTCTTCCATATGTCTAATCCAAATCTACCCTCTTTCAGTTTAAAGCCATTACCCCTTGTCCTATCACTACATGCCCTTGTAAAAAGTCCCTCTCCAGCTTTCTTGTAGGCCCCCTTCAGGCACTGGAAGGCTGCTGTAAGGTCTCCCTGGAGCCTTCTCTTCTCTGGGCTAAACAACCCCAAGAAGCCATATAATCACAAGGATGCATAAGATATATGAAGAAAGACATAGAAATTATTCAAGTACTATAGAGAGTGATGGCCTAGATTCTTTCCTTAGTTTCTAGGATGTTGTACAGGGCTGCAGTAAATATCTTCTGATATTTAAGACTTTGTCATATTTGTGTAGGGTGCGGGGGGCCATTATATGTACCATCTACACAAGCGTCTTTTATGATGTAGCAGCTGTTGGTTGTTGATGTCTTCAGTGATGAATGCCAAAAAGAAAAAGCCACCCTAACAACTGTTTTCCATTGAATGCCCGCACCTCACTCTTCCCCACCCTCCAATTTCACATGCTAACAGTTCAAAACTGGTGTTCCCTGATGTTGGATGTTTTCACTAATATACACAGACTTGAAGCTACTCAAAAAATTTGGAGGCTTTATTTAAACTTATTTCAGAGAAATAACTCTTGATTCTCCACCAAGAAATGCCAAGCTTGGAAACGGCATCTCATCCTGGTCTCAAAATACTTTACTGAATCAGAACAACTTGGATACTTCATCTATTATGTATTCAAATACTTATTCATTTTCTTACCCAATGCAGACCGGGCAGAGACATGCATTTGGGAATCTCTGAAGCTTTGTGAAGCTGAGGGACTTCTGGAACAAAGTGAGATGCTAAAATACAGGCACCTTAGAAGAACTAACATTAGTTAGGAAGGGGATGGCCTTGCTTGCTCAATTCAATATACAAACAACTTGTTTTCTACAGAAACTGCATTGGCAGCTACCAGGGGAAAATAAAACAAAACAAAAAAACAAACTCCCTGAAAACCCCACAGATTTCCAGGCTTTGGGGTCTTCCTACTTCTGGTTTTGAGAGCAGTGAACTCTCACTATTTTTCCACTCAGAAGGCGGCAAATACCAGAAATCTCACAAGGTCAGCTCTTGCTGAAGCATCGTGCTGTAGGAGGCTTGCTGGGCATTTCTGGAAACAGAAACCTGCTTTGATAAATGCTACAGCTACCTTAAACCAGCTCTGAGGAAGCATTTGATGACTTTGGACAAGCCTGCTTTTCTTTATCAGAGGCTTCATCTGATGGATACAGGAACTACTAAAACCAGCTCATCTCTACCTGGAACACTGGTGTGGCTAGAATCTCCTTCAGACATCTGCCCATATTGTCTTTTAATCCACCTGCTGAAACAGTTACTGCCTTTCTCTCTACTGGTTAATCAAGGATAAAGTCACTGCTTAGCTCCTTTCTGTCCTGACATCTCTTCCTTGTGATCCAAAACCCAACGATGTCAGGTTGAAACAGGGGATGGAACAGGAAAAACGCAGAAAGGACACTGTGAACAAGCCTGCCGGCCAGCAGTCTGTGTCCCATTACCTGCAGTTCAAAACAGTCCTTATACTATTTCCATAAGTACTGCAGTATCTTCTGGAGTATCTCAGCACAAACTGCAACAGCTGTTGGATGCTATTATTTCTTCATTCTTGTTCATTTGTTGTTCATCTGTTATTTTTTGCCTTTTTTTTTTTTTCTCTTGACACCTGCCTGTCCACAAATCAGAAGTGTTTAAAAAAAACCTGTGGTCAAGCTCTGTTCTTACTGGTCCCTCTACTGCTGCCCAAAATTAACAGGACAAGAGAAGAAAGGGGATAAAGATCTAATTCACTGTCTTATGTCTGACCTTAAAAGGATGGGTTGAATTTATTTGTGACAGCCCTGAGCAGAGAGACTAAATCTGCTGAGCTGGCCACCTCAGGAAGCTGAAGTACACAAGTACCACCATTCTCTAACGAGTTCATTAATGTTACTGAACAATATATTGACGGTGTCGTGAAATTATTATAAAGAGTGTTTTAAGGTGTAAGTTACCAGTGATATAAATCTACAAGCAAGTCCTTTTCTCCCCAACCACATCCAAACCAGAAGATGTTAAGATAGTTCTTTAATGGCAAAAACTATTAGGCTGCAATATATAGCAGGTACATTTATTAATCATCAGACCATTTATGTTCTGTAATTCTACCACAGTTAAATAACATGGACTACTAAGTACCTGAATCAGCTATTAGCAAGCATTCCTGCTCATTAAAACTCACTTATTTAGGCTTTAGCAATGGTAAATGTAACCAGCCCTGGAGGAGTGTCACAGCACTTGGAAATGGCACATTAAGCTTCATTTACCCAGCTACACTCTTAGGCAGAGGGGGAAGGGAAAGATACAGTGACGGTCCATAATGAAGCTCAGAAGCTTTTTGAAGCTGCATTAAGAAAATGACAAATCTTACAAAGAGAGCCATAAAGCTTCCTCAAGTACAACAGTTCTGCAAGGAGCTATTTGTCATAGTTTGTTGAAAAGACTCCTACGTTTAATACTATTGGACTGTGAGAGCTGATTATTAAATGTAATTACAGAAGTAGCACAGAAATAATAGTTTATTGCTGACAATAAGCAACACTGTATTAACAAAGAGGAGTGGGGAACACGTTCAGCATTTGGAATTGTATCATTAGCTTTTCTGGGAACACATACACAAATGTATACACATTTAATTCCACATTAGCTTCTACTAACCAGAATTATCCTTCAAGAATTTCTGATTGGGGTCGGTGCATCCATCTATACTCAGAGCGAGAAAACAGTAGCCAAAGTGGATTGCTATTTGGGTTTCAGCTTTTATTCCTTTACTTCTTAACACAGATTTATTAAAAACACCCACAGCCTGCTGTCAAGAAATACTGCTCACATTTGCTTATTAGCAGCCCTGTAAGAGATACTTTTTTGCTACGGTGCTGCCATTTGAAGCAAACACTTTATTTAGAACATGCCAGTTATCAGGAGATTCTCCATGCAGTAAATCTTTTGAAACAACAAGTTTTGATTTCTCATTGCTACCTGCAAGAATGAGTTTTAACTTCTATTATACCTACATCTTTGCACGCTTGCTTGTGTAACTAGCCATCCATTTTACCTCTTCTTTTTGCTGTGAGTGATTTCTCCTGGTTTCTTGATGCTGCTTCTTACTCTCAGAAATCTGCCTCTCACTTTTTGTGCATCACTGTCCTTGGTGAAACCCCTTTTTTAAAAACACATGGTTCTTTCATAAAGCCTTCTCTACTGCTTTGGGGTAGGCATCCGCACTTTTCCCAAACTACAAAGCTGAACAAACTTAGAAGTACAGCTCCTTGCAACCAGGGCTACAGTTTGTGCCAGCAAGCAGGGCAAAACCCCAACCCTATCCCAGCAGTCTAAAAGATCCTTTCTGGCCCACAAAGTTTAGGCTGAATCAATTCTGCTGCCGGTCCAAGACTGAAACATTTTGCAAAACTATGTTTTGGAAGGAAGGCACTCAGTGACAGATGGATTTTATTTATTTTTGGGTGAAAGGAACAGCTTAAAACAGGTTGGGAACATCTGAGAGGATCCCGGCACATCAAGGCAAAGATTGAATGCATCTGAAGTACTCCAGAGATGCAGAAATTACCATCACGAGAACATGCACACATTCATCAGTAATGTGGTGTGCACTGACCCTCACTCTTTCAGCAACGATCTGTTTTGCAGTAGGAAATATAACCAGTACTTTGGAAGCTCAACAGCCTCCTTTAAGCATCTGCATTCCCTCTTCAGTTCACTATGTAACAACAGCTTAACCTTTTACAGGCAAAATTGCACTCAAAACCAGGAGCTGCGTGCATGCAGCTGAAAAAAAAGTTAGACTGTAAATCAGGTGGAAAGAGAAGAAATCAGAGTCTACCTTTAGGCATTCACATCCCTAGATTTTGTTCAAAGCGGCATTTTCACATGGGCTAAAGACTCATGGGTTACATTTTTGAGGGGTTGGAATCTAAAAAACTTGTGAATAGATTGCTAACAAAGATTTTTAACCACGCTGCAAAATCCTTGGGAGCTCAGTGCTGATTATATTGGGATGCTTAAAAAAAAATCCTGCTAGACATCTACCTGCATCAGTAGATACACAAGGGCATTTGAGAAAATCTCTCCTGGTCACATCACATCATTGGTGTAAAAGAAAACAAGTTTTCCTTTTGAAGGTTTTTGACTCGTTTGGAACAGATAAATCACTGCAGCAGCACTTTCCAAGTGACAATTATCTTGCCACAATAGCCATAAAAATAAAATAAAATCAACAGAGATGGAATCCAAAGTAAGAGACCTAAATTATACATAACTATATTCATAAAACTCCACCTCTGCTCAAAGTTGCTCTGTACACTACACATATGCCAGGATCTCTTAATCTGCTGCTGATGTGCTGCACGTTGCAGTCGTGTGCAATTACAGTTAGCTATAATTAAGAACAATTACAGCTTTTATTTCTCCATTTGTTCTTTAAAAAGCACAGTTGTAATAAAACTTTTTTCCCCCTTTTTTTTTTTTTAAAGGTGAATATAATTATACATCCCTATAACATCTCCAATAATTAGTTTGACTCAAGTTTCTTCTGGAACAATTTTCATTTTAACTGTCAGATCTGCCATCTACAGTCAATAGAACACATTGTAAAAAAATTCTATCATTAACCTTTTTTCACCCCATAAATCTGCAAAAGAACTTGAAGAAATTGAAGAATTCATTGCTTAAACATTTAAAGGCCAAATTCAGCTAACACCCCTTCCCCAGCAATACCTTCTTAATCACACTGAAACATTATTATTATTGTTATACTAGCTAACTATAACAATAATAAATTAAAGCTGGGCATAAAAGGTATTTGACATCTCTCTATATTTTATAGGCTACTTTCCAGCCCTATTCTCATAAAAGAATCTCTCTACTGTATCTTTGTTTAGAATCTACCCGCAATTACTAACCATGCAGGCTGCAGGGAAAAGTAATTAAGTTTAATAGAAGCCACCCTCAATTTTGAAGCTGCCCTCAATTTAAGCCATAGAAGGAGAGTAATTAAATTTAATGCGTGCCACAGCTTTTAAATGAAGATATGGCATGTAAAATTTTCTCACGCATCTTTCCCGAACACTGCAAAATAAGTGTTGTGATGCAAAAAGATAGCAAACTACAACCACCAAGTCATGTTAAGTTTTCTTTTTCTACTGGCCGTGTCTTGCAAGGGGTGAGGCCTTTGGGTAGATTAAGAACAGCGTAATCTAAATCATAAGAATCGGGAAGCCCGGAGTAGGATCACAGCCGAACTGTCTCCTGATCCATGCTTTGCCCATGCTATCTGCTTTGAATAAGTTTAGAAGAAGCTTTTGTGGCAGGGTCTGTCTTTTACGTGTTTTAACAGATGCAACAGGTTTCCGACTACAGCCACAAATCTCTGTAGCACAGACATTGTTCGCCAAGAACCTCCCCCAAAGTAGCTGAACTAGCAACAGGGACTAAAGAAACACATTTTGAGACAGTCACAAATCTCCCATGTATGTCTTCAGCCTTCTTCAAGTCATCAGAAGGAAAAATAGTGAAATTACCCAAGGCTCAGCTATTTTGCCAAGCAACAGGCTTACTACTTTTACACAGAAATAGAAATTACAAACCAGGGCTAATGAAGATATTTCACTCTTGCAAAGATGAACATAATGTATGAGGAGCTCTGAAACAGAAAGAGAGGCATTTCCCTTTTCCAGCTCTGTAGAGAAGCAGTGGGCTCTCTCTGTATGTATAAATAAACTCTTCCTTGCAGAGAATCACAGAAGTTTCATCAACTGATTTAAAATAAATGAGGAATTTAGAGGCTTGAATTAACTTGTAAAAGGGAAGATGACTGCCACTGTTTGTTCAGAAGGTTAGACCGAGATACTGAACTCACAACTGGTTCACAGAAGTGCTCTGAAAAATGTGCGGCGCTCAACCTACTTCCAAGCAGCCTCCTCTCCTGAACAGAAGTTTCTACCTACCATTAGGGCTGAGCAAAAATTCTGCACTGAAACCAAGACCAGACTTGAAAAGGCAAAACCTGGGACAAACTTTCAAAGGCCTTTGGTCCAAAGGCTACCCCGAAAAACAAGACAGTGAAAAAAGGAGAAAGAAAAAAAAAAAAACAGAAAAGAAAAAAAAAAGTAGAGAGAGAATAAATAGATCCTTTATTTCAATTTTAGACCCCACCACAAACCTGCCATGTACTTCCCCAAGAGCGGGGTTGAATACCCCATTTTAGCAGCATAGAGAACAGACACCTGTATCCCTGGTGTACACCCTACATTGCAGGAACCTGTATGTACAGCAACGAGATTCACACGTTTCATCTGGCTTTCATTTCTTTACAAAATTATAAAAAAATGAACATTCATAATAGTAAACAAGAGGCAACCAGGGTTTCATGTCTGACTGTCTCCCTGACAAAGCCCACAATCTTATATCCATCACTTCAGGGACTGTTCAATAGGCAGATCCACACTTCGAATCTTGAAGCCACTGCTAATATAAATTGCAAGCAATTTGGGAAAGAAACTGCATTTGTAGTTATTTTTAGTTTCATGAAAGAAAGAAGAGATTTGTTTATACATATAATGACAAAAAAGTTGGGATTTTTGGTTTTAAAGTAGCAAAATAGGGACAAAATTGCTGTTTAAGTTCTAATTTTTACTCAATTATATTTTAATCTGATCCTACCAGATGCTGGAACTAAAGCGACGTGATTTTGCTATATTTATAACTAAGCTGCAAAACATTTCAACATTTACAAAGAGAAGAAATCTCTCTGCTAATGCCAGGAGAAGAATAAGCTCAAATGCTATTGCACATGATGGCTCTTAATAGTTGGCACGAGGAGAGGAGAAATGTCTCTATAACAACAGTATCAAGGAAACTTGCATTGCAAATATCACATCATCATAACAAGGAGGGGGGGGGCGGGGGGAAGATTTGCAGAGGGTGTTAACGTGAGGACATAGCATCCACACGCTCCCAAATAGCCAGGATGGATGAAAACCAAGGCAAGCTGTGGTCTCTTCCCTCCTTGCCCCTAATCCAAAATCCCTCTTCCCATCCAAACCGCCTGCTGTTCATGCCTTCTGCTTCCCCTTAGGAAGCAGTATCCTGTTCTCACACGTTTTCCAATCAATACTTTGGCCCTTCTGCTGTTGGCTACCAACAAGACAACTCCCACTGTTCCCTAATACGCCCTCATGCCTTCCCCCAGGGGCTTCGGCAGAAACGTAGGTTGTGGACTGGCTGGCCAGAAGCGTATGGGAAAAAAATTAAACCAAGCACAAAATAAAATCTTCAGAAGCCTCTCCCCTCAGTTCCCACCTGCAGTGATTGCTAGGCTTACAATACAACCTTCATCCCTCATCTTATCCTCTCTTTGGAGGCTGTGGGTCTTGTAGGGTCTTGTTGCAATTGCCAAGTGCTCCAAGTGTTGGCGGGATGCAATCCAGCTTGTGATGCTGGAGCAGCAAGGCTCCCCCAGGGCACCGGCATACACCACTCAACTGGTTAAAAATTGAAACAGAGCAAACGGGAAATTTTTGAACAAATGCTTCAAGATTATGGAGCACACGTTACAGCTGTAACCACCCACAGTTCCCTCCTACAGAACAGAAACACTGAAAGCAAAAACCATTCACTGCAGAAGTTGAAAAATAACAAAAAATGCAGTAGTAAGTATGAAATTAAAACCTATGGGTATTTCCTGCACGAACTTCTGCAAAGAAAGAGGGGAAGTTTGCAGGACGCAACAGAATAAGAAAACGCAACCTTGGTTTACAAGTTCACGGGAAGTGCCAGGACTGGTGCACAGGTCTGCACTAGTTATTATGTTCATCACTCATTTCTCACTCATGAAGGAAATTATATGTTACAGTAAAAAGGTGCCATAGTGGGTGGGATGGGAAGGACAACCTCTTCTTTCTGTTATAAAAATAACTAAACTAGACAAAACCCCAGATAACCTCAGTTAGAAAATTTTCCAAGTCTCCGAGAACAGCAGAGAGAAGAGCAAAAATTCAGCACGCCATTCAGCAGGGAAAAGGGCTGAATGTTCTGAAACGCTCTTGGAAAAGAAAAAAAAAGGTAAAATAAAAGCAAAACTACAGGCTTTCCACCATGGAACTGATTTTTTCTGTTCACTACTTGCAGTGATCATTCAGCTCTATGGATCAAAAAATCCTACTGATACCAATGTGCATGGTCAATCAGTAGGGTATTCTGTTTCAAATACGAGGTCTGAAGTTGTTTCTTTGATTTTTGTCAAAAGTGGGACAGAATTTTCCCCTTCTCCCAGTGCCAATCATGTTCAGGTAAATGTTACAGCTTCTGCAAGTGCAAATTAAAGACAATTATAACCTGGCTAACCTCCCTCATCATTAAAATGCCTGGCACAACTCATTTGCCCTTGGAGTGGAGATTTGCCGCTACCACATTCACTTGAGTAGGGAAATACTCATCTTTAGATGCTATGGGTGTGCTGATTGCTCTGATCAAAGAAGGCAAAAATGGAGGTGTCTGTTTGCCCCTCCAGGAAGCAGTACTGCAGCATAGGTGGAAGCACAGGTTGTCACGTTAGTCAGTAATACCATTTGGGCTAACAGCTTCCAACAGCATGGCAATGCAGGTGTGTTTAGGAAAACTGAAGATTTATCTTTCTGGTACCAACTGCTCGGAGCGACCACACCAACTGCACAAGGGAAAAAGTAGGACCAGTGAATGAAAGCGTTAAGGGTCTTAACACATACACCTTAGGGGGCACTATATTTCAAACTGGTATTAGGGACTCCTTATGTATGAGGTCCAACTTAAGTCATTGCAACTCCATGACAGGTGGAAATTGGGTGCAACTACAAGAACTGTAAATAAATCAATGCCAAAGAGAAAAATACTAGGAAGAATAAAAATAGCTATCAGCAGAAGTCCTTTAAAAGCAGTCTCAAATGCAGAAAACAGAAGCCTCCAACCCTCCTGTCCACAGTAGAGCTATCTACAACAGTTTATTTCCAGCTGGGGAGCCCATATTAGTGAGAACTCAAATTGGGTGCAACTACAAGAACTGTAAATAAATCAATGCCAAAGAGAAAAATACTAGGAAGAATAAAAATAGCTATCAGCAGAAGTCCTTTAAAAGCAGTCTCAAATGCAGAAAACAGAAGCCTCCAACCCTCCTGTCCACAGTAGAGCTATCTACAACAGTTTATTTCCAGCTGGGGAGCCCATATTAGTGAGAACTCCTTCCAGTTGCATTATGTTATATATATATATTATATTCTCTTTGAGCCAGAACCAACTTTTTTGTTTACAGACAAAAAATAGCTATCAGCAGAAGTCCTTTAAAAGCAGTCTCAAATGCAGAAAACAGAAGCCTCCAACCCTCCTGTCCACAGTAGAGCTATCTACAACAGTTTATTTCCAGCTGGGGAGCCCATATTAGTGAGAACTCCTTCCAGTTGCATTATGTTATATATATATATTATATTCTCTTTGAGCCAGAACCAACTTTTTTGCATTTACAGACAGCACAGAGCACAGCTAGGGCTTTGAGGTGATGCCATAAATGTTTCAATAGAAAAAAACAGGAATGTTTCAATACAAGAAAAAATTTCCTTATTGAATTTTTACCCCATTTAAAATCCTTTCTTGTTTAGGTTTAAAACTTTATAGCAGGGACAAAAGCAGAGTTTTCTCAGCCAGGCAGAGATCTCAACATTTTCCCCCAGCTGAACCCCTTGAGAAGGAGTGGTATTGGAGCAGCTCGGCCATCCCACTGAGAGGTGCAAAGCTTTCTTGGATATTATTAGTTTATGAAGCCATAGGCAAGGCTCTTGAAATACGGAGGGTGTGGGAGGTGTGGAGTGAACTGGCATAATTGAACAACTAGGACATATCAGATGAATGAGTTGTAATCACCTGAAATCCTTACAAAAGCCCTGATATTCAAGGGTTGGCCACATTTACTTACGTTTGTGGACCAGATTGCCATCAGTGAAATTCAAGCCAAAAGACAAATCCCACCACCAAAAACCCCACTTCTTTTTCATTGAAACATGACCTTTTCATTTCACAAAATGTGCGTCAACTTAAATCTTGTCAGCCTGACCCCAATCCGTCCTGCTCCCCGAATCTATGGAGCTCTTTGCAGAAGCCATTCCCACCCCAGGCTATGATCTTGTCAGATCTCATAAGTGAAACGGGGCCAGGTCTGGCTGGGACTGTGGGAGACACCTCCGAGGGAACCCCAGATGCTTCAGGAAGTTCTTGGTGGTGATTCTCACAAGTAATGCTCCTTGAGTTAACACCAGATCCACACCCCACAGCAACACTAAGGGTATTACGTTCCTAAAAGCTTTGTGTTTTAAATAGCAAGGACTGGAAATTAGAAAAACTTTTATAAACTCCGCGGACATTTCCCCACATGCACAACAGTGACAGCTACATTATCATCTGTCAGCTATTGAAGTTCTCCCCTCATACTCCAATACTATCAACGTGCACAAGATTTTATCCATCTTTAAAAAAAAGAAAGACAAAACCCAGCAAGCTGACTGATGTTCTTGCTTTTTCTCTTCCACTGCTGAGGCTTATCTCCATACTTCGACATTTTTTCCTGGCAGAAGTCTCAGTGGCCCTTCCTTATTTCACTGCCAGTAATGTGTCTTTTTAACTTCTTCTATTTTTAAATCTCTTCTAGTCTGGTTTACTCCCAGTATACATTTTGCAGTCACCTCCTCTTGCTTTTCACTCCTTTTCTACATCATCTTCCTCTGCCCTAGCTTGCTTTATTCTGGCAAATCTGATCTGTCTGTGTACCCTTGCCTCCAGAAATAGTCTCCTATTTCACCTCCTCTACCATCAGTCAATAAAATTCAAACATAAATATTTTATCCATTACACAAAACTTTTTTAGTACATCAGGCCTGTTTCATAAAGCCAAATTTTCCCCCAAGCCATGTAGAATAGTGAACCTGGAATATACATAACAACCCAGTGCACAAGTTACCAATATATTGCAATATTCAGCTATAGCCAATTGCCACTTCAGTTACTTCTTACTATGCTCAGATTTGTGTCTACGTGCCACAGACTGATTAGATACCAGTTATTTTGACCTAGACCACACCTTCCATCCTATTTAGCAAGTGACAAACACACGATGTCCCAGAAAATAAGACTAGGCATGAAGCTGGTACATAAGGCATAGTCAGTAATTTTAGGTAAAACGCTTTGTTATTGACTCAACACAGGTGTTAGCTATGCTTTTAATGGTACCAATCTTTCAGTGCTGTTTACCTGAAAGGTTCTCACTTTACTGACTTACACAGGATGGGGAAAAAAGGTTAAGCTGGCTAGTGTAACAGGTCTTGCACCTTCAAAAAGAGCTTTCAGTAGAAAAAAAGAAAAAACATTGGAAAAAGATCGATTTTCAAAGTGAGCCATGGAAATCATAAATTCCTGTATTCTGTTTTAATGTATTTTCTACCCCAGCAAAGGCATAGATCTGTCTTGTTGAGCTATGTAAAGAAAACCAGCTCATGTGAATGGTAGCTTTTTTAGCGATCGCTATATAAGCTCTACTTGTTAGGTTTCTAATCGCAGGCTTTCCGCTATTTTCTTTGGTTATTATGTGAGATGCATTCACAGGGATCTTAAAGAACAGTTGGAGCACTACAGATAGAGGACACGCGTTCTCTGAAATTTCATTATGTATAGATTAACACCTCCAAACAGGCGCCATCTCACAGGACGGCAACCAGAAGTAGAGAACAAGAAAAAAGCAAATCCACAGATTTCAGACTGAAAAATTTCCTTAGCTTAGATTCATTTTTAGAGTTGAATTCACATACATGAAGAATTTATACCTTTAGATTTTTTTTTTTTAAAACAAGCTGTAGATCAGTCTTCTCCCTATTATTTCCCTGAAAATAAATGGAGATTTTTACCCGGTGATTAGGAACTGAAGAGACACAGAAAAGCAGATTGTGCCTTCACCAACCTGCTGTGTTTTCACTGGGCAAATCACCTAGAAGTTCACAAAACTTCCACTTGCGCTTTGCTGGGTGGCTGCGAGAGCCGAGAAATAACTTATCGAATAACAATATTAGCATTCACAGGCAGCTCCAGAAATTACATATACACACAGAGCGTTAACTGCATGTCCTTTCATTTCCTCTGGATGAAATCGCTACCAAGCTACAACAAAATGTAATTAATCGGCACTGCAAACACACACATACACACACAGGCAGCACCAGCCTGCCTGACCCGCTCCCGTGCTCAACCACTTTAAGTGCACAGACCATTTAAGTGGGGCCATTTCCTTGCCCTCCCCAGCTCTGAAGTCCATCCAGAAAAAATAAGTGAATCTGAATTTAGTTTCCCCAGCTGCCTTTTGTGTTCAACGTAACCCTAGTACAGCTCACATTCATCTTACGTCACCCCGCAGTGTGCTCAGACAGGCAATTATTCCGTATCTGCTCCTAATGATTCAGCTAAACGTAGAGGTGGGAGAAAGATGAGGGGTTTGGTGAGCAGCAGAACCGAAGGGGCCTCGTTGCCTGTTGATTTATGTCTCAAAGTTGCCCTCCCACGCGAATTTTTGAATACCTAATAAAGGTTGATCTCCTGACTTTCCCTTGTAGAGACTACTTTTTCTCCTCTGTAATGCCTGCTATTTTCATGAAACTGGCAGAAATTAAATATATCTGAGACCTCTGTGCCTGTCAAATTTGGTTAAAATGTATTCACTGGTGTAAAAAGCCACAGAGACAGGAGGAGAAAAAATAGGGACTGACAGACGATTCAACTATATAATCCTTGCTTCTTCAGTGAAATGGAGGAGAAGAAAAAAAGAAAAGAAAAAAAAAAAAGGAGCAGCAAACCAAAACCTGGCTCCCACAACACGGCAGGAATAACCACACACCACATTTTTCCTGTGGTCAGTCATTTACACGCAAACCCTTCATTGCAAGGGTCAAAGGATGCGAAGCATCTTACAGCAAACGAGGGCAACAAAACCCACAGAAACACAAGAAGGAGGGCCAAAATAAACCAAAACCAGATTTCAATTGCCACAGGAAAACCCAAAACTCTTCTGCGGCTGACAGCCGACATGCTTTGGATGAAGGTGGTGACCAGTCAGTCTATGATCACTGCTTCAGGCAGACTATGGAGAGTATATCATCAAATAAAAAAAATTTAAAGCAGCTACTGCAGGTTAACTGTGAACTCTGCACACCCAATATGGTCCAGCAATTTTACCTGGGGACTCCAGAGCCCCAAACAATTGCGGCTACCAAAACCCCGCTGACAGTCCTTAATTTCTGTTCACTTGTGCTAGGAACGACAGTCAGACTGGCTGGATTTCACCTCTGATCCAGCAAAGCTCTTAAGCACGTGGTTAACTTTAGGCACGTGGCGAACGCAAATGAAGGGGAGGAAAAAAAATGCTCGTGCACTTAAAAGCTCATGATGTGTTAATCTTTCTGCTGCCTCTGGGCCTTTGTGAAGGGGGAAAAAAAAAAAAACTGAAAGGAAAAAAAACCCACCAGTTTTAATGTGAGCTTCTCTATGAATATAAAATTGGTTACTTGGAATTCTGTCATAAACCGTTACTTTTAAATATAGAAAAATGTACACCACGTGAACACACTGCTTTATTCCCTCCACCTGCTGCAGATTTAAGCAGAGGATCCACTCTGTGCACGGAGGTACCGTATGAAACCTCCCACCAGCAGCAAGACTCGAGCACCATTTTTTGATCACAGCGGATCGGCAGGACTGCGAAAAAGCTTTGCTGATGCTATAGAATAAAAGGAAAAAAAAAAATCCCACTATTTGAAATCCAGGCTAGATCACAGAAGGCAGCAAGAATTTACCCCAATTTCAAAAGGATTTGCCGAACAGGCTGCTCATGCCTCGGTTCGGCTTTGTACGCCTCGGCTGGGCCAAGACACGCCATCTGGTTCCCAGCAGCGCTCACTGAAGTCCGTGGGAGTTCTGCCTCCAAAGTGACAGCGTGATGTGGCCCATCGTCCTCTACAAAGCTAGCGCCTACACTTCTAATGGATGTCATTTCAGGCAGGCATTTGAGGTAAAACAGAAAAGAAAAAAAAAAACAAAAAACACCACTAAGTGAACATGGTGCTGAGGATTTGATCTGCATTCATTTGTCATCGGAGTTCCCAGAGACAAAAAGATTATCCCCATTACCCCGCAGCAATTTTGACCTATCCCCACATGAGCTTTGCATTACCGCCTCTTATGTCTGCTTCATCTTAGTGGGTACAACCCTCTCTTCCATTCACTGGTAGAGGGGAAAAGTAGATTCAGATACATTAGTAAACAGATTTAAGATGTGCAGCTCTATCATCACGCTGCAAACTTCATAAATAATCTACAAATACTTAAGCTGGCTGGAAAATTTCCAGACAATGTATTTTATACTTCTTTATTTCCAGGTAAATCTCTCAGAAAGAGAAGGTTAGCCCATACAAACATAAATCTACCCAATATAAATACATATGCTATTCTCCTATTAGATCGATTTCTAACTCTATTTGAACAGTGTAAATTATTTCAGCAAAGTATACATCGCTGCAAAACACATTATGGGATTTCCTGTATACCTAAAACCAGCCTCCGGACAAAATGCCTTGTATGTTCCTGCTTGGACAGTTTGAAGTTAAGCTCTTTTTTCCTTTTTTTTTTTTTTTTTTAATTTATGCTTTGTCAGATTCATTACTGCTTCCCATCAGTGCAGCTGACATTGGTTGTTGCATTACATATGCCAGGAGACAGACTCCTACCTCTTTATAGACTGCTGCCTACGTACTACAACTGTTTATTATTCTCAGTGCGCAAAGTGCCAGCTAAATCAATAGTTCAAAAGCCTTGTTCAATTCAAATGGACTTTACAAAGTACTGCACTGTAATAAACACATGCAGGCAGAATGTTTCCCCAATTGCTTACATGACACAACTCTTATTGCATAAAGCAATACAACCACCACATTTTTCTTACTATGCAGAGTCCCAGTTAAGTCAAGAATGAAATTATCCTATTAATCACAGATGAACGGAGTGTACTGGCAATGACATATAGTAAATAAAGTGATAAAAGAGAAATACAGTGACAAAAATCCTCACAGAGATCACTCCTAATGCATTAGGCACTATAGCAATTTGGACTGGTCTCCATTTCTTACTTGGCAAAATTTCGCCACATAAGTGGTTTTATAGGTTCCAGATAGTTTAAAGAGCCATCAAGACAAAAATTGTCTACTAAATTGCAATGAAAGCAATAAATATGCTTCTCCTGTGCCTAGGAGGACCATTAGGTCTCCTCCGTATCCCCACTAATGGTCCTACTTCACACAAACCGTGCTGTTGACTTGCATGATGTTTTACTGAACTAAGACCAGGACCAAAGATACTCAGCAACAGGATAAGCACTTGCACGACTGGAAAGAAGCAGCCAGGCAAAAGGGTGACACTTCCAACTTGACCAGCAATCTGGTCAGTAGGGCTTATTTATACAGAGATGATGGAAGGTCTTAAACTTTTGCCCAAAACCTTTTTACATCACTGTCTGAGCTTAATCCAAGTCCCAGCCCAGCTAAATGTTTAAAGTAAAACGGATCACTCAGATCCTTAAAACTCAAGGATTTGCTCAAATTCATTCAGGCTTTACTAAAATTCCATTCAAAATAAGAATAATAATTACCACAGGGCAATTTATCTTACTTTCTTTTTCCTGCTCTATTAGCAGAAATCAGTCAAAACAGAGCAATGGCTCCAGCTCTCCTAAAAAAGGTGGCAAAAGAGTTATCAGCCAAGGATGGTATTGTAAGTACCAGCCTGCCCACTTTCTATCAATCAGATACTACTGGCAGAGCAATACAGAAAGAGTGAGATAAGAAGGAAACATCTGTCAAGCAACATCCCAGACAGGCGAGAAAGAAGGAAAGCAGACTGGGAGAAGAACAGGATAACAACAAAAAATTACCAGCAAGTAATTTTCCCAGTGTTGTACATTCCTCTTCTCCCACCCTATGAATAGAAATTGGTCAGATAGCCCAGGTAGAGAGTTCGCAATTTGAGGCAACTTCTATTTGAGAGGATTTTTTAGTGACAGATCATGTCTGAGGAGCAACGCTTTGGCTGGTTTGACAGTTTTCAAGGCAGTTTCCCAGCACTCAAGCCCCTTGAAGGAGTCATGACACTTCCCATTTACAACCTACATGTTAGGTAGCAGCAGCCAAGCTAATGCGCGCAAACCACAGCGGTGTTCCCGCTAAAGAGAAAAATGGACTTCAAGGCTCTGGTCACTCCTGTGGGCACTTAAAGCACAAGAACAATTATGCCCTTTATACAAAACTGAACACAGAAAAGGTGATGTTTGGAGGCCTAACAGTTGCATGCAAAAAGAAAAAAAAAAAGCTTATTTTCTTGAGGTTGTTGTGGATAGCCATGGGACGAGCAGGCTGTTGAGTGCAGACATTAGTTATCGTGCAACATCTTGGGGGGCAGTGGGAGTAGAGATTGAGTTGTCCAACTACAGAGAATAAATGTTGAGAGATTAAGAAAAAAAGCTAAACTTCACTTTGATGTATGTGACAAAGATAAATGCGACAGAGCGCTACACAAGTTTCCAAGTGATTAGCACTGATATTCTTTGCATTATCAAGCTCAAAGTTCATTTATTTGCACAAGAAGTTCTATAGGACTGATCTTGCCACAGCACAGGAAAGGCGGGTCTGATAACTTCAGAGAGCAGTGCTTGCTGCCTTTTCTTTCTTTTTTTTTTTTGTCAGTGTTCTCAACTATTTAGGAGTGAATAGATTTAAAAAAAAAAAAA
>NW_008796041.1:523712-546816 GCF_000699145.1 Aptenodytes forsteri | reverse complement strand
AAAAAAAAAAAAAAAAAAAAAAAAAAAAAAAAAAAAAAAAAAAAAAAAAAAAAAAAATGGAATCAACCCCAAATAAAACAAAACAAAACAAAACCCTACCCTGTCCATTGCTGAGTTTTCTCCAAATTTGTTTTGGGTTAGGACACACTTAGGCTGGAATCTCTTACAAGTATCACTCTGACCACTTATGCATATAAATAGACTAATTTATGCACTACAGAGGATTTTTTTCTTTTTTTTCAGTTTATAAGAAAACACTTTCAGGATCTTTGTAAATACTAGAAGACAAGACATTTTGATTTCAAGATGGTAAAAAGAAAAAAACAACAAAACATTAAGTATACCTAATCTGAACTCTCAACTCACCCATACTGCAATTCAAAAACCAAAACCCACAAGAGTTTCAAGCTAGGGTTGAGTAAGATTTCATGCTTATCCAAGTCAAAGACATAAAATTCTCAAATGTCTGTTTTGGAAAGACGGGATACAGGATTATCAGCTCCTTCACTTTTATTGCTAGTCCCACGGTAGCACGTTTCTTAGCAGGATGCTTTTTTTTTAGTTTGTTTTACAAGTAAGTTTCTGGGCCTCACATTAATGGAGATTAAAAAAAAAAAACCAAACCAAACCAAACTAACAACTTTAGAGCTTTGTATACCTTTGAGCATTTGAAAGACCATCTTTCTAGTTTCTTCTGAGGGCCGATGCCATAATGTTTTGATGAGGATCTATTAAATACCTGGTTACCAGTGCTGGGATGAGTGGATTCCTGTCCTTATCCAGATAATACCTGCTTTACTCATCTCCATTTTTGCTGTGCCATCACTTGGGTAAAAAGAGGTGCTTTTCTTGGATATCGAAGGAAAGACAGCAGCTGGTTTTCAACGTGACAGTATCCCAGGGTGCACCCAAGGCTATGAAACCACCAACCCTGGATCTGAGACACGAGCTTGCTTAAGAGTTTGGGAGTGCAGTAAACCACAAATTGCTCCTTCAAACACTCATTCCTCAGAGTTTACTGGATATGGATTGCTCCAATGTTTTCTACATGAGGGATTTGCATATTTTGATCTGTTTCCCCCAAAAGGCAGCAGCTGGGAAATAAAATATCAATTCAGAAATCCTCCCTGCCCCACTCCGATCCCTCACCTCTCCCCTCGCAGGGGGCAAAAGGAAAGCAATATGGCAGCAGAGAAAGCCCTGCGTCCGTGGGTCCTTCCCCCGGTGTTCGGCTGTGTTATGGGAAGTGACAGTGTTTATTTTCCATTAAGAGGAAGTGCATAGCTGTCCATGGAAGGAATTAATTGCTTTCATTTGATTACCTAAAGGCTGACCACCTCTGGGTACAATCAGCATTGTTTTCCTCTCTTGATGTAAACAAGAAAGTAATTGAAAGCCTAATGTGCACACAGCAGTAAAAAACCAAGAAAGAAGGACCAGGCCTGTAGCAGCACACTTTAGCCAGTCTTATTCTTTCCAATTACTAGAGATAAAGGATTTAACATTTTAAAACAAAGGAGAAATCATCTTACAAATTGAGGTGATCTCAGTTACCAATTTGGCATTATGTTCTTGAATCTGTCTGAATAAGTCCATCATTCTCAGACCAACAGAGTTGTGTTTAACTGTAGACAAGTTGCAAAAAAATACTTCAAAGCCCAACCCAGACTCTTGCTCACTTGCAACTCAGGCAGGCTAAGTGAAGACTCATGCCTGCACCTGATAAAAGGTAAATTCACAAGCTTTTCAAAACTTCCATCCAGTTTTTACAAAGGAAATTACATTAAGGCCCTGATGAATTGTAAATTATATAGGGGCTGCTGTGGGGCATTAGCCGTGAAAACCTGTATAAACTGACAACGAAACATACTCATTGCAACAAAAAGAGCAAAACGGTAAGGTGAGAAACCCAGCTCCATTTCCTTCCTGGCCCCCGTCACATAACCTATTGCCCAGTCAAATTAAATCGCAAATTTAAATGGCTGTTTCATGTCATAATCTAAGAGAAGGAAACCCATTTACGAAGAAAATAGAGATTTTGCACAAAAACCCAGAAGTATTTACTGACAAGCATTATTTATTCATTCAAGGAACTTATCATGTATAGATACAGCTCCATTTCCTTCCTGGCCCCCGTCACATAACCTATTGCCCAGTCAAATTAAATCGCAAATTTAAATGGCTGTTTCATGTCATAATCTAAGAGAAGGAAACCCATTTACGAAGAAAATAGAGATTTTGCACAAAAACCCAGAAGTATTTACTGACAAGCATTATTTATTCATTCAAGGAACTTACCATGTATAGATACAGTATCTCAGTACTGCCGTCCCATCTACTGGACAATAAATTTTCAGTGCAATTGGAGAACTATGAAAAAATTCTCACATGGAGATTTCTTGGGAAAAAGGCAAGATTGTGTCTGGATTTGCAGATAATGTTTGAGCACAGATTGGGTAACAGCAAAAAAACCCAAACCACCCTTATTTTATTGTCTCATCAGTCAGCCAGATGGATAGGATCTCTCGACATCTTCTGGTCTGGATGCTTTTCTTGAGCATCAACAAGGTCAGCATCCAAAACATAGGCCAAGGGCACATGACTCAATGTTTTGCAATACAGCAAATTCAACAAGAAAACATCGAAGATAAATTATCATCCAACTAGACAATATTTATTTGTTTTCATTACAGCTTAGACTGGCCAGGCTGAAGGAGTTCTTTCTGCAGGCACTTAAGTCCTAATACACCAGTGCAGTGTGGACATGGTGGGAAGAGGGTGTTTTGTCTTGAAAGGAACATACAGAGATGCAAAGGGAAGGGTGGGAAGACAACCTTCATCACAGGAAAGGTAAACATAAAGTCAGTGCCACCACATTTACACAGTCCAGTGGGAAATGGGAATTTTTGTTCCACCAAAGTAACTGTTAGCACAACACACTCTATGCAGTGCTGCTGAGGTTTCAGGCACCAAATTACCACAAAGTTGTGAGCCAACTAGAGAGAGCCCAGAGGAGAGCAACAAGAATGGTCCAAGTTCCAAATGCTATAACCTACAAGTAGCAAAAGGGGGAAGAACTGGGGTTGCTGGGATGATCTGGAGAGTAGATGGCCAAGGGAAGCTTCAACATCTCCAAATACAGAAAAGGCTGCTGCAAAAAGAGGAGAATAATATGCTCTCCATGTCCAGAGTGAGAGGAATGCACAATTCACATAACTAGACATACTTAATGGCAGATGTCTGACTTGCACGTTACAAGTGTCATAGGTAAGCATAGAGGTCAGATCACAGTAAACACTGAGTTTCCTTATGGTCCCTTACTTAGAGCATCTCCTGTAGCTCTAGTTCATATGTAGAAGCACGAAGTCAAATGCTGCAGTCCAAGGAAAGGCTGCTGTACTATAAAATAGGAATAGCAGCGTCAGAAGAGGGTAGTGTTTAGGTTTGGCAGCTTAGTAGATGTAGGGAGGCATCTATGATGCAGGCAGACTGCAAGAGGAAGGGAAGAAGTAATTACTCAACTGCAGCTCAAAGATTTTCCTATTTTATAGGACACGATTCAGAAGGAGGTGAAAAGTTACAGTAGGTACCTTCTGGTTCATGATGGCACGGGCATTTTTCCTGTTAGAAAACTAACAGACCTGGGAGCTGGATCTCTACAAAGCTGCAGATAAACTCTCTACAAACCTCATAGACCAAAATATAGATTAAGAGGAGGAGGAAGAGGAATGCATAGCACCCAAATGGTGACCGAGATCTTAACATGCTGTCATGTACACAAGACATAAGAACAACAGGTCAACAGTAAATAAGTTTTTCTCCTTCATAATTATTAAGGTGGTCTGGTTATTAATTTGTAACACAGATGAATGCAGAGTCTGATCTGAAAACCTTTTCACAGCTGCTGAAGTAGTAACCATGGACAGGACAGCTGTGTTATTGCACAGGCTATGGCAAGTACATACATCATATTTCACCTAGCGTGATTGTTCACAGCTCCATCCAACACTGTTCTCCTGCCAACATTAATTTTTTTGCCAGTTATTTTTCCTCAGCTGATTTATTCACCCCAAAGCCAGATCCTTTAGCTAAAACAGAATCAAAGTGAAATCATCTGGTTCTCCCATGTCAACAGCTGTACATTCCAGTTTTGCTGGGGAAGGAGGAGAGAAAAAACACCGCTGTTATCTGCTAAAAGTGAGACACCTTACAGATAAGAAGCACCTTCAACAAGCATGGCTAAGTCCCTTATACTTTCTGGAAAACAATCTAGTGACAGGTCAGTAAATCAATTTTTTCTTCATGGAGGTCAATACTGAGCAGTGTAGGATTCGTATAGGCAATCAGGTAGTTGATTAGGTGTGTGGTGATCACTAATCACTAATGCTTAGGCTATTTACCTTTAAGTGACTGCTTAGGGGGAGTTGCAAATGCTCTCTTGTTGGAAGGAATCAGAGAGTAAACTTTTTTAAAAATACCCTTCTGACACCTTACACTTGGAACTTTGAATAAAAATATTTTATATGTTTTACGTTTGAAATGCCAAGATGAAATAGATTTTCATTCCTCTCTGGACCAGGAATTCAGAGAGGCAGAGAGAGGTAATATTTTAGTACACCAATGTGATTAGAAGAAAAAGAGATGGGCAAACTCTGAGGCATAAGTTATAGGAATATATTCAAGGTTTACCCCGCTTATACCCCTATAGAGTAGCAAGGTTGTAGGCATCCCAGTTTAACAAACCGAGCTATTGCTGAGGTACAGGTAGCACCCTCTGAAACAGGTCTGTGCTGCAGCTGCATTCAAAAGCGGACAAACTGAGGCACAGGAAGTTAAATTATTCTGCACAGATCACCGATACTGTTGTGACATACGACATGGAAACCTGACCTCGAGCACTGGCCTAGGAACATGAGCCAAGAACTTAGGAAGGGTTCGGTACGGCTCTCGGCACTCAGGCACTTACGCGAAAGGACCTCTTCACCTTCAGAGGAGAATTACAGTTTTAGGTAATGAGTGTGTCCAATTTCTGCTAAAGTCTGTTACACACAAATAAATGACCCCTTTAGTTCCACACACAGACTGGAAAGAGTTTAAAATAAAAGCAGCGTGTTGATGAAAGGAAGAAGAGGAGACAAAGGCCATCTCGTAGCATGAGGAAACAGAACAGTTAAGTTTTACAAGCTCCTTTTTCACCTGCACCCACCCCATTATTAATGACCGTGCTTTACTTTCCTTAAGGAGTGGGCCCAAGGCTTGTGTATCAGTTTTTACAACCTGTTTTTAATGTGGAAAGATAATAACTGTGCAAAATGGAGCAGACTGTATAAAAATTCTCTCTGCAAATGTGATTACACATAAAACCCATAAAAATTGTACAAAGCGATAGATGAACCAAAACTGAACAGCTGTAGTTTTTCATTATTTTGGAAGCGAGCAGAAAGAGTGCATGGATAGAGAATGACTTCAATTTTTTTAATCTTCTGGACTTAATTGAATTATACATCTGCGGAGAATTTAAAATTTCAGAAGGAATATCACATTTCTGCTAAATTGAATTCTATATTGCTGAAATGAAGAACCGTCTGTGAAATATTAGCAATAAGGTTGATATATTTCAATAAACCCCTAGCAGTATAGTTCAAAATAATGTGGCACAGTTATAGATATATATTCTCTCTCTATACATAAAAGTTATTACAACTAAGATCATTGGTAATCTGAAGACATTTTTAGACCCAGAGGACAAATTAAATGAAGTATCATGGCTTTTATGTTTACTTGAGGGATGATTTTAGACAAATAAATTAATGACTTAACCACTTTGTGGCTGCTGCACAACCACTTCTTGCACTGCTCTAGTCTATCTTGTAAAATGTTTTTACTTCTGAAGAAGCCAAAAAACCCCTCAAACTATGAAGTGCTCCAGTTCTAATGCAGTTGGAGAGTTCAATACGGTCTAGGGGAAAAAATAGAAATAAAATGTACTTAAGCAGTTCTCAACCAGTATAGCACACAGATGAAAACGAAAGGATGGACTTTACAGATTGCACAGTTTTGGATATGGCATTAAGCGCTATCACAAAAACCTTTTTTGATAGATGTATCTAGTTACTTTATAGTGTGAAGAAGCCGTCTTAAAACCGCTTAGTTTTATTTAAGAGAGACATAACATGGAAAAATGGAGAAGACAAATTAAAACCGCAGTGAGATATTAACCACATACTTCAGGTGACAGAAATAATCTCCTGGATCCACTTGAATCAAATGCTGCATCTGCTGGCAAACAGGCCCTGGCCCTTGGTGGCTCACCGTCACAACCAGCCACTTCCGTACTACAAAGACCTCAAAGCTGATGGTTTTCATGCAATCTTGATAAACCAGACCGAACTGAGCTGCAGAGGGTTTACTTAAAATACTGCAGCTGACCAGTTCAACCCTGCAAGAACATTTGGGTCCAGGAATTACCTCCTTCCTGTAATTTCAGAGGAAGCACCCCATGGTGTTGTAGGCTGCAGGGGGAGCATCCCCAACACGGGCATGTCTGTGCCTGGGGCCAAAGCACTGCCCCTTTGGGGCAATTCAGTACGTGGCCTGATTCAACAGGTACAGCAAGACACACACCAATTTAACTAAAGATTTTATGATCTTACGGGTATCAGCTGAATAAATTCAGCTCCTACCCTGCATACCGCTGTCTGCAACCCCCATGAACATGTAGGAAACTGGGTTAACCCCCCCCCCAAATGCTAGGTTATCTGCAGTGCGACAGTATGTCTGCTACGAACAGCCTGAATTGCGACACATCTTATAAAACACCCTGGCCAAAACCCAGTTCTCTTATCATGTAGTGTGTTTAAATAGATGCCGTCACTAAAAGACTTGTGTTTACTTGCTGAAGAAAAGGCAAACAAGTAATGTAAGACGTTGCCAACACTATGGTTAAACACTCCACTTTTTTTCAAAAGGGTCAGAGAAGTTTGCTAAATGCTTCCCGAAGACACACATACACCAAAAAGAAATTGCTATTGCAACAGAACTTAATTAATAAACATTGATTGTGCTCATTGACTGCTGCAAATTATATTAAATATTAACAACAGCATTTTGTATATTTTATATTACTCATGAAAGTTTTATACCTTTGCCCTACAGCAGCCATAGATTTTATGGAAGCTTGCAACAAAAGTGACAAACTATTAAGCAGTACGAAGCACTTCTATAAATATTAGGTGCACATTATTGTATACAGATATAATGCCTTTACTTATATCTATCTGTACAAGAAGGTCATTTTCAAAACTAACAGACTTCAAGTCAGGAGTTTTTGCCTTGTGACGGCAGTGATAGCAACTCCTGAAACTCCCAGGTCATGCAGTAGCAGAGTCATTGGGTACTGATATTGCCACCAGGTTCATCACCTCTGAGATACCAGATCTGGCTTCGTTTTGTCTTATCTGGTACTATTACGTCTTTATTGGTCAGGGGTATGGCAAACCACATTTGTGTGATGGCTACACATCTGGTTACGCATTAGGGACAGTTGCCTTTTGGTCATTTTTCAGGAAGGCACAGCACTGTCCTTGGATGGATAAGAAAATATCATAAAAATATCAATTTTGGACAGTGGCTCCCCACCTCTATACTTGTCATTAAAAAGCACTTGAAGTATTTCTGCAAACAGCATGGCTTAATGCATCCGCCTCTAGAGAGGAAGGTAACAGCTGTTTAACAGTGCACAGCCATGCGGTATAAAAAGAGTTTACAACAGCAAGAGTAGAAAAATACTGTATCTAATCCAAACTGTAAGGGAACTGAGATAGGAAATTCATTATCCATTCTGGAACATCGCCAGGACATTGCAAGCGCATGTGTGTGTGTGTGTGTCAGTGCATTAGACACCCTCCCTCTTACCATAAAAAGCACTTGAAGTATTTCTGCAAACAGCATGGCTTAATGCATCCGCCTCTAGAGAGGAAGGTAACAGCTGTTTAACAGTGCACAGCCATGCGGTATAAAAAGAGTTTACAACAGCAAGAGTAGAAAAATACTGTATCTAATCCAAACTGTAAGGGAACTGAGATAGGAAATTCATTATCCATTCTGGAACATCGCCAGGACATTGCAAGCGCATGTGTGTGTGTGTGTCAGTGCATTAGACACCCACCCTCTTACCAAAATAAAGAGAAATTTTACCGATTACATGTGATCAGGTCTTAAAGCCTTCACATCCTAGAGACTGACAGCTGAATGGAGTGTTCTTGTTTCTATTATCTTAGCCTTTTTTAATGGCAGCGATTGGAGAAGTTGTGCTGTCAACATGATTTTTAGCATCTACAGTTCCAAAGGGGTAGTGTTAATGGAGAAATAGTGGCATCCAGGTTTTATTAATTATTCTGGAAAAGCAATTTAGAGGACGGGACATCTGCAGATGATGATACCTCATTTAAGACTGTCTTCATAAAAGGAAGGTTTCTCTCTTCTCTCTATTCCCTCCAACGTCTCCCACCCCTAAACAATTCTTTCTCTTCATCTGTCTTTAAAAAAAAAAAATTAAAAATATAATAGAGACTAAAGAATTCAAAACATTCTAACCTGAGGAGGAAATTATATAAATTAAAATTTTATCTAATGGGCACAGATCAGAGTCGAAAGCATTTTCTTTTGCTTTAAACAGAAGCAATATAAAAACTTTAAAAATCAGACATGAAAGATTTTGAAAGGCTCAGGTAACCATTCAAGGGATATTACTGACTTTGGATCTTGGCTTTAAGTAAAATATAAGCTACTCTCTTGTTTTAAATCACGCTCCTTATCACGGTACTAATTCTCCAAAAAGCAGTTTTAATGTGACATCCTCATTAGGGATGTGACAAACCCAGGTCTTGGCGATGGGGAGCAGCACCTTGAGCACTTCTGAAAGCCTGACTTCAGTATGAAACAACCGGCTGGTCCCCAGCATGACAGCTCGAAGGGCCATTGCCACAGCAAGCTGCAGGCCACGTGCATCTGATTTCATGCTTATGGTGACTAATTTGAGTTTTTATTTTCCTGCGCTTCATTTCACAACCTGAACATTAGGGACCATTTGAGCCCTATTGTCTATCACCGTCAAAATTTTGGCAGAGACAATTACACATGACTTTTCCAATTAGGTTACATCATTTCACAAGAGCACAGAGACAAAAAAAAAAAAAAAAAAAAAATCTTATAGCCCTGCAAAAATGCTTCCCCCTGCAAAAAAAAAAAACACAACCAAAAAACCTCCACAAACCCAAACCCTGTGTCCATTTCTGCTATTATATGTATGATTCATTATGTCTTTTACCTACTTCCACAAAAGTATTGGAAAATATATTACTCCCTACTGCTTGAGAACTGAAGGGGAACTGTTTCATATAAGCACATGTAGCAGACCAGAGGGCATCCTCATTCCTGGCAGAGAATTTGACAGGTTCAGTAAACTATTTATGTACCTGTACGCAACACCTCCAGACACAGACAGTGAACCGAACGGATTCAACCGTCTTTACTCCTGGCCTGTAAGTAAATTAAATCTGCATCTTGACCATGTTGCCTGGAAGAGGTTATTCAATTATTTACAGGGCAATAACAGGTAACTGCACTTTACAGCAGTTTGTAGACAGCTACTGTACAGTTTCGAACAAAGAAAATATGGACTGTGGCAGTCAGGATATATTAAAAAGGAGGAAGAAAAAAAAAAAAGTCCTGCAAACCCAGAAATATTTCTAACTATGTTTTTTTCTCCAAGGTTCCTCAAGTCCCTGTGTCACAGCTATCCACAGCAAAACATGTAGCATCTGAAAACAGGTTATTGCTGGAATACCAACTGATCTCAGAATTTGAAGTTTGACCAGTTTTAACCTTAAAGCTCATTTTCAGGGGCTCAGTTTACCTCCCTGTCTCCCCTTTGCCTAACACTGATCTCCTTTTTAAGCTTTTGAGTATGTTCGTAGTTTTAAATGTCAAGAAACATGGGTATATATAGTAGAAAGAAACTGAAATCTTGAACAGGTGAGGAATTTAAGAGTCTGAAAGAATTTGGCAGGAAAGTCACTTTAAATAGTCCTTTAGCCACCTGGATGAGTCTCCTTGGATAGTCTTGCTTTCTCAATTTTCCATCTTCCTTAAAGCACAGTAGAAAAAACCAGTTATTTCCTTGTATCTTCCATACTCTACCACACCTGCTTCGCTCTAAAAGAGTATTTATCATCGGAAGATACTTTGGGACCCAGTTTGCATGAAAAATTTCAAGCAAACCTATGCAATAGCATCGCTTAGGCAGGTAAGTGTCCACATGTACACGTTCAAATCAACGTGCCTCTACAGCAGCCAGCTGGAACTGGCCGTGCAGGGATTTGCAAAGTGCTTTGAAGAATTAACACGCTGGTATGGGATGCAAGAATTACTCACATATTAGGGCAATGGAAACTGCAAATGCCCAAAGCCACAGGAGGAGCTGAAGGTCCCCGCTGGCTTTCAGCCCAGGATTCAGGGCAGGGAACCGAATCACATTAAACACAATTAGCACAGCCCTCACTGACAAGCGGGGGTTCTTTTTACTTACTGGGGGTTGCTGGTGACCAGCAAGTTGCAAGCAAATTAGGGGTTCAGGCCTAGCTTTGGATTTTGCTAATGAGATGTATCCTTTGCTGTATGTGACCACTACCTAGTCACCACGATGCTATACACACCAGCTTGTACATACAGCCTAGGGCTTGCCCATGCTTGGCTTTCACCAGCTAGCTCTGTAGTGAGCCATTATGGGCTTTGCCTTTCTTACCTTCAATTTTGCAGCTTTATATTCCTAAAAGTGCCACTGGCTGGTGTGAACTGTGGCTGTAATTCTGATCACAGCAGAATCTCAGCCCTGCACGTCAAGTCACCTGCCATCTCTGTATGGTGTGTTTAATTAAGGGGCATTGTGTGAAAGTAAGAGCTGGAAAAAAATAAGTTGAATTTGCCCTAATTGCACATCAAAATAAAAAATTATGCTCATTGAAAGAAATCAATGTAAAAGCCCTTTCTCTGAAGAGTGAACATGGGGCTAAATCTTTGGTCTCATTTATTTCAATCAGGAAGAGAAATGATTGTTAAACAAAGTTCCCAAAGTTCAATTTTTTTACTTCCAGATAATAACATTTCTTCATTGCTAGATGAAGTCGTGCAGGGGGCTTGAGCTTTTCCGTATTACATTTCTTGGAAGGTTTATTTGCCATTCAGAGAAAATTATCACTGGCAAGAAACTATTAGTTTACTGTTTGAGAAAAGGTTTTGGGAGTTTCCAGGGTGGGATGGGTCCTCTGCTCTTGCTGACCACACAGGAAGCATCACCTCTTTTGCAGCCCCATACCTTTACCTATTTAAATTCCCATATGCTTCTCTTTTCTAGATATATTAGTGACATCCAGGGTGTTTTTCAGAATTTGAAGCAGTATTTCAAGGACTTTAAATCGTACACATTTTCCTTACCTTTGGAAAATATACAACATCCCTTTATATCATATAAACCTCCCTCTCCTATCAGGAGAAAAAGCTTTCTGATCAGTATTTGCTTTGACAATGGAACACCAATATTAATGACCGTCCTGGTGCAGTACCTCAAAACTAACTACGATTAAGACTCCCTCAGCAGCTCCCATCATGACCAATTGATTGCAACTTTGCCAAACTCCAGCTGTTCCTGAGTGTAGTAACACTCCTTGGTTAAACCAACTCTATTTGGAGCAATCTACTAAGTTATAAATTCAAACTTTGCAGCTCTGGAAAAGGAAAACAAGAAGTTTTACATGATATGCTATGCACCCTAATCACAAAGGCAGAGAAAGCTAAAAGATGTGGTGAAGGCTTCAATGTAAAACACACACTTCTGCCCCTTTTGCCTCCCCAAAATCATAACAATGTTAAAACATCTAAAGCCCTTGAAGGGCTTTATTTGGAAAAACTATAAAATCATGCAACAGTTAGTGAAATCTTTAATTAAAACCAGGTATCATCATACCTTTTCCTTTGGTATATGATAAGCAAAAGTATTTAAGCAACCCAGTACACTGATAAAAATAATATGTTTTATTTAATAAGATATTCCTACTACTCAGGCAAGGTCCTCTACAGTGAGACATATTTCAATTCTCAATCTAGACTATTTGGGTATGATATATGACAAATAAGTGCTGAAAACACAGTAATGGATTGGACATGGAAGATAAGAGACTATGCGCAGCCAGTATATTTGAACTTACTATCTTTGAAATAAGATTGCTTTATCTGCCTGGATTCACAGGACTTGGTTAAGAGCCGGGTGGGCTTACAGGTGTTAAACTAGCCACTGGCAGGCTATCATGGCTTCTCCAAATGCAGAGGAAATATTTTTCTACTTCACAGCAGGAGCTGCATGCATGAAAAATCTCATGCAAATTGGATTTATCTGACTTTACTTTTCTTCTTCAGTGAAGATGTGGAAAGATGATGATTAAGCAAGCCGTTTCCTCCTCCATTTTCATTCCAAATTGTTTCCACAGGCTCAAGTCTTAAATGACATGTGCCTTTTTTGGCTGGTCTAATGTTGGAGTAAGTAGATCTGTGCATGCCTCTCCACTCCCTGAAAGACTAAAATTAGGCTTCAGTGCTTCAGATTGTCTGGATGACTTAGATTCCACTTCAGCTTCTCTTTTGCACAGATAACTGTGATAATGTTTTTTTTCTAGGACGGTCTTGCTACTTTGAGTTTCTAAGACTCATCACAGAACTAAAAGTGAACCTTTACATTGACTCCAAGAAAGACGAGTTTAGAGAAAAAGAATAAAACACCACTTGTCTTCAGATTGTTTGGAACCTACCACAACAATTCCATTTTAGATAGAGGACAAAAAAGAAGCAGCCTCTCAAACTGCAAAACATTTTAATCTATTTGCCCTGTGGCCTGTTCATAGATGCTCGATGTTACAAATGCAGCCACACAGGACAGCCCTGATAAACAGAGGCTGCAAGCCTGCTGATGTCTATCTCTGCAAGCAACTTAAGTAGTTCTATCTTTGCTTTTCCAATATACCAACACTGATGAAAGCAGACCTAAAAACTAAAAAGTATAATCTAATAAGGAATTTAATTTTCCTCCCTTAAACATACACAACTATGAATCTCTCTCTGAACAGAAAACAAGCTGCAGGTAAAAAGCAAAAAAGGATTTGCTACTAACATATGTTACATGAAAGTACTCTCCCTTTTAACACCCTCTCCCCCCTCCAAGAGTAAGATTTTGTACTAAAAAAACCTTTTTCCTGAAGAACATAAACAACACAATATTATGAATTAGTGGATTTTTACAACTGAGCTGTGAACACTTCAGTTCAGGAAATGAGAGCAAATATTATTTAATATTAAAACTCCCGTGCTGCTTAATGACTTAAGCCCAACTCTAGTCCTGACTTTCATTTTAAAGCATCATATACAGTCTCCACTCTGTCAGAAGTGGTGTTCATCCCTCACTCATGTACTTCACATAGAGGTACTGCAGAATCTTGCTTCTTCAAAATTGAGTATCTGCCTCAAATTAGTCCTCCAGGAAGGGATATAACTACCTGCAACAGGTTAACTGGACTCTTTTTATACCCGCCTCACATTCCTAGGAAACTCCTTCCAGCTACAAAAATCCCTCCTGAAACACCACTACTGATATAGGAACTATTACTTCTTAATTAGAAGATGTTAGTAGCTTCCTAACCTACATATATTTACTTATTTTGAAGCCAGGAAACCCCCTACTTGTGTTGAAACTGCATCTAAGTGACAAATATGATTAATCTCCAAAGGCTCTTGTCTTTTGCTTTTCAGTGATTTCTTTATACTCATTGCAGTTTATTTTAATTAAATTGTAATATGGACTGAATTTAGCTGCTTTTGTACTGAGCCTAGAACAGTGGCAGATAGGTCTGTCTGGGTTTTCTGAGTCTAGCTGTTTACACAAGAATTTATAGAAGGAGACACCCCATTTATATTTCTCTCTGCTATTTTTCTGAAGTACCCTTAAGCAAAAAAAAAAAAAAAATTACAAAATTAATATCTAATTTTAAAAAAGTTTGGCGGTTTTGTGTTCTGCCAAAATCAGCCTCTTTGTATTAAGCTGTCTTCAGGGAATGGATTTTTGTGACTGTGAGTTACTGTTTTTAATATAGAAACATAATCGTGTTAGTTATTTGTACAAAGTAATTTTGTATGAAACGCTGTTTCATTCAATCCAAGTACAGTGTCCCTCATTTCCAAAAGCCTTTTGCTCCTACCTTGTCAATGGGACTGCCATAACCATGGAAAAAACAAACCAAACCTCCACACACACCCCTACTCTGTTCTTAACCTTAAAGCACACAAAGAACTGGACTCAGTAATATTTTGGAGGACAGACCAGATTTTGACTGAGTCCACTCTAGCTGTGAAGTTAAGACCACATCAGGAACGTGCTTTCATCTTTGCAATGCCCAAGCCCCACGCAAATGCTAATGAGTTATATCTTCATAATACTTACATTGTTATCATCCTGGTTTTCTATACTGAACAGAGGCCCCCTAGATATTAAACGATTTCTCCAGCGTCACACAAGATGCCTATTGCCAACCTGGGATGGGATCCCTGATTCCTATGGACTCCAAGTCCTGTGTCTTGACCTCTGATCTATATATTAACCATGTGCCTTTGACTCTTTATTAGGCAGATAAGCAATTAAGCTGTGGTCCTTACAATGCAAGGAGCTGAATACAATTTAAAAACAATCAAACCAGCCAACCCTATTTGGTTATTGCTTTTGATGCTTGTTCCGGAGGACTCATGAAAGCTGGAAACTGTAAAAGGAAGGTTTGAGACATCCCTTCTCTCCCATGTTAATGTGTGGCCTGACACAACGGTTAACACATACAGAAGGACCGCTTAGCAGTCGTACAAAAAGCAACTGCATGGCACTGCCTGATTTTCACTCAGCAGAAACATGGAGATCAATTTAAAAAAAATAAATGACAATTCAAGTATTCTCCATCTCAAGAATTTGGGCAAACAGGCTTGATTCTTCTTGACTAGAGCATTTGGGAGAGTTTTCTTTATCACGAACAGGTTTCTTTTATTTGTCTGAGCTTGTTCTGCATCAAGTGAAATGCTAAAACCAAACAATAGCATTGGCACTGATTAATACTAATTTTAGTTTTATTCTGATACCCTTGCAAGTCTCAGTGGCTAACGAAGGTCTTTCCTGTGTAGTTGGTTTCCCCTATACTGCTTCACAAAGCTATAATAGATCATCTCTCTATAGCACGGACTTTAGACATCAGAGTGTTTTAGTTGTTGTGGCGTTTTTTGTTTATTTGCTTTTTAAACATAGCAGTTAAGAGCAATTGCTGCCGGCAATCCAGAGAAAGAGAAAAACGCTCAGATTTCGGAAGCCCCAGGTCAGACCTGGGGAAGGGCCAATAGCTTCTACAGAAGAAGAAGAAGCAGCCAAGTTCAAAGCCAATATTTGAACCAGATGCTTTCTTTAGATTAAAGAAGTTTGATTTAGTTCTTGTTCAGGCTTCAGATCGGTACTGCAAAAGGAACCTTTCTTTCAGTTTTCTTTCAGTTTCATCCAAAGTCAGAAATAAAAGGTCTGTATTCATGTTGGGGGAAAATCTCCAAAGCAAGCAGACGCAGACTCCTGTCAAGAGATGTCTCCTTGTACCTTATTTTTGTCATGCTTGAATCTGCTTTACTTAGCTTTCACTGTACAAAAATTAGATACATCCTTTCTAATTAATTTTTCCTGGCTTTCCACATATGCTATGGACAGACGAAGGCACTTGAAGAGAACAGGTTGAGTTCACCTAACACTTCCATGTCTAGCTTAGGCATAAGAGGCATCCAAGAAAGAGCTATTAATTTACTTCGATTTTAAAATTCTTTCCCAAGGTAGTAGAGACTATTCACTGCTTTTGGTTGCCATCTAACAATAGCCAAAATGACATGTTAGCCACAAGCTAAGCAAATGTGAAGTGATGTGAATAGCTTTTCAATTGTTCATTGTCTGAATAACTGCTTGATACAGCAGAACTGCAATTACAGTTGGAATTTTGCTCCGTGTCCTTTGCCTACATTTTTGTCACCATGCCCTGTTTGATCTGAACGCTTTGAGCTCTCACGCTCTGGGATTTCTGGATTCCTACCCTTAATCGCTTATAACTTCACGAAAGTCAGAAAGAATTGTGTTTGGTGGAGGGAGGGTAACTTCTGAAAGGGGACAGGCAAGCCCAGCAAAATGCAACCCTGTTGTGACCCTTCAACATTTCCTTCTTCTGTATCACTCACAAAGCTTTGTCCCAACCACTGAAAAACAGCACAGACACCTGCCTGCTTCTCAGCTGTGGTAGAAGCCATCAAAAATAGCCTGCATAGCTATGGAGAAGCCCTGGCTTTATTTTAAAGTTGAATTTGAACTACCGAAAGACTGACAGCTCTACAGCTGGAAGTTACTGGTGGAGTCCATCACTGGTACATCACGGGCAGGCAGCAGAGAAAAGCCGATGCTCGACAAGCAGCTAAAAGCCCTGACTTTTGGAGTAACCTATCCTTGGTCTCTCTTCTGAGGTAGCGAAACTTTTTTGTGATTATCAACCCCCAGGACAGGACGGAGACATTACATAATTCACAAGAGCATTACATCCAGCGTGGGTTCTCACCACCCAGCCTCTGTGAAGTTGAAACCTCTGATAGCTAAACCTCTCCAGCTGGTTTGGCTTGTGCTAGACGCAAAGGAAGATGGTTGAATTAAAACACCTTTTGCTATCAATCTCCCCAAACACCAAAATACAGCTGTACACTGTTTTTCAAAACATTACTGTTGGACTGTTAACAGTTTGAAAACAAATGTTTCATAACTCCTACTGACCAAATAATGTTTTCATACATCTCTGATAATTTCTTCCACTAGTATTTAGCACTTGTACTGCTTCCTCATCTGCTGGGAAGGCCAACGCAACATACAGTACTTGCTGCAGTTAACTACTTCTGTGAAGTTTCTCTTTAACCAAGACCTGCCAAGTGGAGGCCTCTAAGCAGTCTGAAATGTAGCAATCCCATTAAATTACTTTCAGGGTCTGTTCTACCAGGATGATTTCCTGGCAGCAACCAATAAAGCAGCGATGTCTCGTCGTCCGCAGATTTTGAGGCTGACAACTGGAATCAAGTCACCTTCGGCTGGCTGGCTTCCAAATCGCTCCGAAATACGAGCGGGGCGAACGACAGCGCATTCCCACGCCGAGAAGAGGACAAAGCAAGGGAGGCACTGAGCTAACGCAGCGGTGGCGCTGCAACGCTGGGGTCAAAGCACAAGCACTTACCAAAAGATATAAACGCTACCTCCTCGCTGGTGAACCGGTTCTCACGGGGGCACAGGTGCCAATGGGCTGTGTACGGGCAGCCTGTGCAATACCGCGGGAGGTGCCGTCTTGACTGTGGGGAGTCCATCCTATGTGACAGCTACGTCACTTCTGTGCCGCATGCCTCTTTACACCTGATCACACTTGTTGACACACGTGCCAAAACAGAGCATTTGAACAGGTGAGTAAAGGAAGAGGCCAAGTGCCTGTATAAACAAGGCTGCCAAATTGACATGCTGCATTACAGCAGGGGCTCGAGGAGTCTTTCACTGTGCATGTCCCAAGGATAAATAAAAAAATATATATGCAGTACAACTGCTGACACGTGTTGCACTCACATGCCTGGCCGAGAATGGCACTGAGTGTCAAAGGTTGAGGTCACCTGGCACCAAAAAACTAATGAGAAGCCAAAACCCCCCAGATCTTATGAAGCCGATTTGCTTTCATAGCAACATCAGAAGAAAAGCAACCAAAAATGGATAACATCATTCCGCTCGAGACATCCTTCTCTGTGTACTACCTGCAGTGGGTGACAGACAACTCTGCTAAAGCTGGTAATTTGATCTCAGAGAGTGTCCTGTGCAGTTTCCCTGCCATTTACTAACACTCATTATTTGTAGGACAGTAACTTCCCAAATACCCAGTTCTTACGCTTTTATTAACAGTGAACAACACAGGAGTGGTGCCTTTTAGAGAGAGGCATCCTTCTCTGTGTACTACCTGCAGTGGGTGACAGACAACTCTGCTAAAGCTGGTAATTTGATCTCAGAGAGTGTCCTGTGCAGTTTCCCTGCCATTTACTAACACTCATTATTTGTAGGACAGTAACTTCCCAAATACCCAGTTCTTACGCTTTTATTAACAGTGAACAACGCAGGAGTGGTGCCTTTTAGAGAGAGAAGGTCATTGCTATATATTCCCCAGTTTTGCCCATTTGGGTAAATTTGCAGAAACATGACTGTCTGCAAAGTTTTCCCCCAAATATATCATCCTAGTCTTTTCTTTTGATGCATTCTCCAAGCCCAAGCAGTATGTGCCCCTTTAAAAATGGACAAACCAGCTATGGGCTTGGTATTAACTAACACATTCAGCTTGGTTTTTCACTGGGTGGTAAATTCCTCAATTTCTCCACATAACAAATTTTTCCATAAAAACCGAAACAAAAGGAAACAATCCAAAAATTAACTAAATCTGTGGGCCTAGCATACTGAAGTTATAACAGCCAAAAATTTTAAACACTGATAAGTCATTTACTATCTTCTCCCCCTGAGCTTGGCAAAAGACCTTTTTACTGTGCCACCCAAATGACTGGAAAGATAAAACTAAATTAAAGCAACTTTTCTTCCTTCCTCCCCCTGGATAAACACGTTTTCAGAAAACTAGCTTTTAAAGGTTACTAGTCCTCACCTAGTAGTAGTCCTACAGATAGCAAAATCTATCTCCAGATTAAATCCTAACATTAAAAAAACAAAACAAACCCCAAATTCAGTCTTGCAGTGCACAGACAAAAATCATACTTCCGTACCACAGATCTTGTTATTTTATAGAATCATATTATAATATGATTCTCTCCATATAATCATAGAATCATCTGTACCACAGATCTTGTTATTATATAGAATCATATTATAATATGATTCTCTCCATATAATCATATAATATGTTATTATATAGAATCATCACTCAATGATTAAAACAGAAGTTTTGGAACTAGAAAGCCCTCCTGACCAAAGAAGTGCATTTTCCACAGTAGCTCCATGTTATTCATCCTTGTGGGTGAAGGGAGTCTGGGACCGTGCATGTTAAAGAAATAATAACAGCAAGTAGGAATATACTTGGGATGCCAACATCTACAGGCCTAGAATGGGAACCAGATCTGATTCTGCTGAATGCCACATAAAACATATTTGCAGAGGAGTCTCCATCCTTTGCAATTTCAATGGAAAAGAAGTGAAAATCTGGAAGGGAAGCAGCCAAAAAAAAAAAAAAAAAGGTGAAGACAGTTACTCTGTGACAAGTACCAGGCAGTGGCTAAACCATGACTAGATGGAGTAAAGGCAGCTGGGATTTTAAATCATCTATATTTATTAGATCACATATTGCTAAGATTACTGTCTCATGGGAAGGAGAGGTGAGAGACGTAATAATGCCAGTGATGATTAAAAAAAAAAATCCAGCTTGACATTCAGAGCCCGGGCTGAACACGCAGAGCTGGCAGTTAAAATAGGAACCTGGTGTTCCCTTACATACTGAAATTCTTGCAATAGCACGCTAAGAAGTTTGAGTCATACTTCTTCATAGCTTCAAAAGCCTCAAGTAACTGTATTTTCCAGACACTAATACTGTACATCACAAAAATTTTAGTGCATGTGCAAACTACAAGGTGTTCCTGCAGAGCAACTCATCATAAAACACTGAAGCAAGATATTTAATTTGACCGTCCTTTAAGAGGTGATTCCTTCACATCCTGAAGCACAAATAGCCTAATTAAACCTGTAGTTTTGGTGGCCCCTCTATTAAACAGAAAAGGATCCCCTCTATGAATCCAAAATGCAAATTTGAAAGCAAAACTACGTTTCCTATGGGATCCCTTCCCAGCACAATGCAAAATTGTACACAGAAAGAAAATCCACAATTTTGCTAATTTTCTGGTGCTGTTTACCTTCCTATGCTGCAGATATTAACTAGAGCCAACCCCAGGCACTTGACTTAAAAACAGATTGAATTTAAGCCTACCCCTCTTGAAAAAAAACAAACCTTCTCAGCCTGTTTTCAGAACATTAACAAAATAGATGAAGATATCAAATAAAAAGGGCTTTTCACCTGAAATGTACTTAACGGGGCAATTTTATATAGAAAGGAAATTAGTTTTACTCACAAGGATTTAATCCAAGCATACATGCACAATATATAGCAGGAAACTGCAATCTTCAGATATCTGATACACCTACAGAAATTCCCCCCAACCCCAAGGCCTGGCTGGGATAGCATGAGCATGTGCTGCAATATATCAACACGTCCAAGCAGCTCAGAATATTTACTTTAAAATACTCATAATTGGCTATAAAGTTCATCTTTAAAGGATGCCACCAAAAAGCCACAAAAATAACAACACAGCTTGATATTACTTTAATTTTGATTTAACAATGTGCAGCTTGGCACAAAACCTCATTCTGATTTCACTTCAGTAGTGCAGAACTTGTCATCAGATTTCTTTCTAACCTTACTTCAATAAAATATGCTTGACATCAAGATCCATATACATTGCTTTCAATACTGCCTATAAACACGTCTCTCTGCTTTGCTTTAAATGGAACCTCAGGGTACAAAGCAATACAACACAAAAATAATTGTGCCATTTTATGGTTGTGAAAGCCGTGCAACTTTAAAAGCACAGCTCAACAAATTGGAATGATAAAAACATCTTTATTACATACAATTTTAAGATATATATTTTTTTAAATTCGTGTCCTCATGATGAAAGAGCTAATGAAGAGATGAAAGGAACACAGAGGTTATTTTCAGAGAATTAAAATGCTCAGCACGGCCCAGAGACAGCAATAATATAAAAATGTACGTCTAGGGACTTAGTAAATTCACCTAAACAGGCTGGCATCTGCATGAATGGAAACACAATTGCTTTTAATATCAAGCTGTCAGCCTGTTGTGTTTCATAACGACAAAGGAAATTCAAACAAAACAAGAGAGTTGCTTTGTAATTGCAGGGAAAGCACAAGCAAATGCTGCCTCCATTTTATTCAGTGCAAAATTACTGGAGTTTGCATTCACAGGAGTCTTTTCCATCCTAAAGAAGTTCAAATGTTAATTAAAAAAATAATTAATAGTAAAAACACCAAAAAAATCCCACAACCTAAGATGGACCTTTGAACTAATTGCCAGTAAGACGCATTTGCTCTACACGCTGCCCATGGTCGGAATCTTACTGCCTCCATTTTATTCAGTGCAAAATTACTGGAGTTTGCATTCACAGGAGTCTTTTCCATCCTAAAGAAGTTCAAATGTTAATTAAAAAAATAATTAATAGTAAAAACACCAAAAAAATCCCACAACCTAAGATGGACCTTTGAACTAATTGCCAGTAAGACGCATTTGCTCTACACGCTGCCCATGGTCGGAATCTGATCGGAGTTACTGATCCTTTTTGCCCAAGCACCATTTTTTCAATCGTTATGTTACTAGAAGTAAAACCAAAGCCCACGGCCCTGGAGGAGAGGGCTTAGCTGAAAAGCAGCAGCTAGAAGAGGAAGGATAACTTTGTGTTTATTGCAGCAGGCTTTTCTTTTCTCCACAAGACCTGGATTACCATTTTCATTTTTGACAGAGGATTTCCATATCACCTTGGGCAAGGCACCTAATTATACTCATTCATATCATGGTAACAACTATTCCCTTTCTCTTTTGCCTCCTCCAGCCATACGCTCTCACAGAAAAGCACGTGCTGGAGCGTGCACGTACGCTGCCAAGCACAACAAATCCCATTGTCCACCTCCAAACCCCAACGTCATGTTTTCGGTCAGCAACTCACATCTGTACGTGCACTCAGGGCCGGTCAGGACAACTGCTGAAATATGTGATAGATAAACTTCTTCCTGTGTTTTTCTTGTTTTATTCTGTTTTGGTTTTGTTTTTTCCTTTTTTTTTTTTTCTTTTTTACCAGTTCAGTTTTTTCCTTTTTTTTTTTTTTTTTTTACCAGTTCAATGGAATAAAGAAAGAAAAATAAAACCCCAAACCTACCAACCAAAAAAGAAAAACAAAAAGAACAAACCACTCTTGTGAGAATTTCAGCCACAGTGTCCAGTCACTAGTGTCAGCTCTGGACTCCACCTTTTAGGTAGGTAACGCCAGTCCTCCCTATGTCTCCTATGGCCATATCCCAGCCCAGCACCATGGAGTGCTGTGGGATCCTGGACTCTTCTCAAGGCCCTGCTGGTACCCACCACGCTCCCTTCAAGTGGGATGTTTTCCCTCATTCCCTCGCCCCGGTGTATGAGCGTCTTACATATATAGTCGATTCCACTATAAAAGATAACTAAGAAACTTTGAAAAAAAGAAGCAGAAACTCAAAAAAATCATAAATTTGATGCAAGATGATGTTCTGTCCCTCCCTGCCTTGGGCTAGACTTTTTTTAGACATAACCAAACTCCAGACTCTATCATCTTTCCTTTTCACAGCCCACTCAAGTCCAACAGATATAATTATGTGCAAATTGTTTATGATTTTTAAGATGGGCAAGTCTCTGACTATGCAATCATCCTTTGAAGCACAACTGAGCTGCGTTTGCATCCAGCATCCCCCAGAGCTCTCATGAGTCGGTGGAACAACCCACCCTGCATCCTCACAGATCCTGCCCCATTTATCAATAATTTGTAGCCAGTTACTCAGAAGAGCCCAGTTTCTCTTATCCCACTTGGGACAAAAGTGTTCAAGAAACGTTGATCAAATGTAGACGTGATAAAAGAAGCGACTCTGCCACTTTTACCACAATCCTCTGTACTGTTTAAATTGAAATAACTCAGATTTTCCATCTTACATTTTTTTTTTCCAAGAGCAAGCAGCAAGAGAATCATTGTTTTGGCCTCAAGGCATTCATCAAGCCCTCTCATTTCTTTCTAGAGTTCAGCAGAGTAGCCACTTTATCTGGTGTTTGATTGGATAGATTTTTTTTTT
>NW_008796041.1:509769-523132 GCF_000699145.1 Aptenodytes forsteri | reverse complement strand
ATTCCTCCCTATGTCTCCTATGGCCATATCCCAGCCCAGCACCATGGAGTGCTGTGGGATCCTGGACTCTTCTCAAGGCCCTGCTGGTACCCACCACGCTCCCTTCAAGTGGGATGTTTTCCCTCATTCCCTCGCCCCGGTGTATGAGCGTCTTACATATATAGTCGATTCCACTATAAAAGATAACTAAGAAACTTTGAAAAAAAGAAGCAGAAACTCAAAAAAATCATAAATTTGATGCAAGATGATGTTCTGTCCCTCCCTGCCTTGGGCTAGACTTTTTTTAGACATAACCAAACTCCAGACTCTATCATCTTTCCTTTTCACAGCCCACTCAAGTCCAACAGATATAATTATGTGCAAATTGTTTATGATTTTTAAGATGGGCAAGTCTCTGACTATGCAATCATCCTTTGAAGCACAACTGAGCTGCGTTTGCATCCAGCATCCCCCAGAGCTCTCATGAGTCGGTGGAACAACCCACCCTGCATCCTCACAGATCCTGCCCCATTTATCAATAATTTGTAGCCAGTTACTCAGAAGAGCCCAGTTTCTCTTATCCCACTTGGGACAAAAGTGTTCAAGAAACGTTGATCAAATGTAGACGTGATAAAAGAAGCGACTCTGCCACTTTTACCACAATCCTCTGTACTGTTTAAATTGAAATAACTCAGATTTTCCATCTTACATTTTTTTTTTCCAAGAGCAAGCAGCAAGAGAATCATTGTTTTGGCCTCAAGGCATTCATCAAGCCCTCTCATTTCTTTCTAGAGTTCAGCAGAGTAGCCACTTTATCTGGTGTTTGATTGGATAGATTTTTTTTTTTCCCCAGGAAGATACTTCATTTTAGTGTATATGGAAGGTATATTGCACATAGAAACCAGGGGAATAGAGTAGCAAGGCACTAAATCTAGCTGCTAAAGAACATTTATTCAAAGACAACCACAAGGCTCAATCTAATTGACAATTTCTGCTTGGGGCCCATGATTAAAATATGAAGGCCACTGCAGGTAAGAACAGGAAAGAACTAGCACCGCCATTGGCAAGAGCTTGCACAATAGCTGTCATGACCAGCAGTTACCACCAATTTGCTTTTAGCACCTAGTATTAATCAAGATGTGATGAAAAAAGGCTTCAACTCAACAGCAGGGCATAGCTTAGGGGAGGAAGGTGTTAGGGAGAGCGAGCACAGGGGTTTTGTTACAAGTATCCTCTGCGATGTATGTTGGATATCCCAAATATGCACATGTAAATTGTTGGGTTTTACAACACATTCTAGGCACATTAACCCATACGTTGTCTCTGTTACTGTTTTGTATAACCTTATAAATTCAGTTAGATTCTTCATAAAGATTTTCTTCCCTTCGTGTCGCCTCTGTACAAAGGAGAAACTGTACACAAAAGAGAGTTAAGAGTCTATTTCTGTTTCTGAAGAGTTCTCTATCAATTAACCCCGACAGATGATAACTATACTATGCATTTGGTGTGACTCACTGAGTGAAGCATTTTGTGAACCCAGCAGTTGAGACAGCAAATATTTATTATTTATTTTTTCAGCCAGCAATCAGTGGAAAGGAGATGTGGTACAACCACTGCATTAATACGAGAAACTTCAAACGCTTCATGCCTGCGCCCATTTCATACACTAGTGGAAAAAAATCCTCGTGCAGCACGTTCTTTCTCACATGTGCATCTCTGAGTGGTGTACCTTGGTGCAAATGCTGGTGCCCCCCCCCAGTTTAATAATGCATCTGCCTGGACATCATCCCTGTCAAACTTCTTTTACAGGTAAAATAGCTGCAGCACAGATACTAAAGATACACCCAATCCTTCAGTCCTTCGTGAGTCGAGACTAGCTCATTTAGATCTGAATGTACCTGACCTACCTGAAAATGGATAACAGTATATATATTTACATTTTTTTTTAAGCAGTGAAGAACTGAGCCTTGACAAACTGCTCAAGTATTGGCCAGGGTTTCTGGCAGATTTTGAAAGCCACACTGAACTTAGTGGGGGCCACTGTCTGCTTGGGCACCTGTCTAAAAGTCACTGTAAATCACAAAAAAAACCCCCAACATGTAAATTAAATTGTTCTTGTATTTGTGTCTTCATTTGACAGAAAGAAATTGCAGTCAGGCATTTGGCCAGCAATTACATGAGTACAAATCTCGAAGACAGAGACTTGCATAAAGAAAAAAAAAAAACCCAACAACTAATATTGCACTATTGTGGTTACAGAGTAGCTTCACTTGACCTAATTTAAAAGGTCTTTGTTGATAGACAGACATATTTATGTATTTTAAAATCTAACCTAGTCTTAGCTGGCTCAGAGCCAATGTTGGTCTGCTTTTAATGGCAGCATTGGTTTGGGAGTTAGGAGTCTCAGTCGCCACTGGAATTTAACTACGGATGATCCAGCCTCTTTCAACTCCAAGTGTAAGTATCTGAAGCTATAACAGTTTGTGACTGTCCTTTTTATAAGATAGTTTGAGAGCTCCCTGTGTATGACTGGAGACCAAATTGTTCTGCTCAGTACCTAAGCCATCTTTACAAGATTGATCTCTTTCCTCTGCTTGGGCTAATACAGCTACTATATATCCTAGCTACCCTAAAGGATGAGATTTTGGGGTCTGACACCTGGATTCTGCTCAGATTTATGGTTTAACATTAATTTTGATTAATGTTTGGAGAAGAAGATGGACTAAGGATGGTGAGGAGATGGGGGCAGGAGAAGAGAGACTTCCCCTCTAGCTTTCCGAACCATCAGTGATGAAGGCTATAAGGAAGACCTGCTGGAGGAGAGGCACCTATGCTAGGAGAAGTTTCAAAGCCCTGAGAAAATCAGGTGGAAAATGATTTATTAGCTTTATGTAGGAAGATATTCAAATAATAACTACGCCTGTCATCCTTTATTCCATCTTCAAGATACAGACCAGGGTTTTACACTTACTTTTCCATGTCTTTCCTGTGCAAAGTTAAGCCATTTAAAATAGTTTATAATTTCCTTCACTTTTAATAAGAGCTCACTTTTTAGGAAGTACAGATATCCTATTTATTCAAATTTTTCCTTAAAATGGGTTAGCTGTAAAATGTATACACAAATAATTTGTATCAAAAGACTCTTAATCAAAGCATGGAAAGTTTCTCTCTGTACTCTAACAGATGCAACTATCTTCATTCATACACATTTTTGAGAGGAAACCAATTATGTCACTGACTTACTCCCTTCTCTGAGGACCCTCTTCCCACAGCTATCAACCCTCGATAGATTATTTGAGGAAAAAGAGAGGGGGTTAGTTTGTACCCAAGAGTACCAAAGAAAGCTAGAAGGTGATTAGAGTGCGGTTTGAGAGTTCAAAGGAAAATATGTTATTTAATACCATACAAAATCATTTATATTCAAAGACCTAATTAGGAATGTGTGTAATGAATCCTACCTACTCTTCACAGAGTACCATTTAATTCAAAATGTTTCAAGCTTCTTTGTGGTTTTTGGAAGTGGACTGGCACTGAAATGGCAACTACAATCTCCTCTGGAAAATATGTACTATTTCATTGCTGCTTACAGGCCTGCAACCTACTATAAATACCATTTATCAAATTACTGTAATTCCACATCATCTTTGAGCCTGTATATCACGTGCATGCATATGTATGCATGACATTTAAATCTAGGAGCCAGAATTTGGTTTGTGCTTTGAAAAGTGCTACATAGCACCACCTAAGGAGTGCCCTTATATATACAAGCTTGAATATCTGTTAATGTTTCAGCAGACCATTCATGGTGGTGCAAGGAGTTATTTAGGAACCAAGGACATTCAATTTTACCTTACTTGATGACCTCACATACTACATTCATGCTACATTCACAGGGTTTCAATATCCCTGATCTGGGGAGGTCAGATAGGGCGTTGCGTCGGTCTATGCTGTGCCACTGCTTGCAGTTACCCATCTTGGGCATCACTGGCCAACGTCTCCAGGCATCCCTCAACATTCATCTCCGCCTATATTCTTCATCTCCAGGACTTGCTTCACTTCCCAGATCTTTCCTCCAGTTGTGATCTTCATCTTCTTCTTTCTAAGCCGCCTTTTCCTCCTCCTCTCCAAGACCACTTCTTTCTAGGAACACATCTTTTCAGCCTCCTTTTCTTTCTGGGGCCCCAAACTTCCCATTTATCAATCAAAACAGTCTATGTGCCGAAGGACAAGAAGCGATCAGCCTGCTAATTGATGACCAGTGTCATTTCTCTTTATTAATTGGAAGACTTGGCACGTGCCACTTTTGTTTAGTCCAGGTGTTCACAAAATCTACAACCAGCCTGTACCAGTTGCTGAGAGGAAGCAGCAGGCTTTTATGCTTGACGGTTCAAAAGTTCAAATCTGGACATTCACCCCCCCACATCCCAATTATCTGCCTCATGTTAGCATTCATGATTTTTTTTTTTTTGGCTGCAACTGTCATCAAACATGTATTAACTCATCTCCTGCAAGCGCTTCACTGCAAAGTCACATGGTTTGAAGCAGGAGAGTGATAAAAATCTATCTTGTATATGAATATAACACTTGTTTACTGATTACATGTATATTGATAAGATTGTTGTTCTCTCCTATTTTTATTAAGAGGTGTAAGGCAGACACTAATCTACTGATTTATGAGTATCAGCCCTATGCATTAACTCTCCCTCTGCTAGATAACCTGTTGAGCTGCTGCTACATTTCATAAGAATCCCCACAAGACAGCAAGCATAACTCATAAGCTAGATACACCCCCCACCCCCCCCAAATACCAAACACATTTAATCATGCCCACAAATATTAGCTTTAGCTTTATGAAAGCCTTAAATGAGCACACAAATCTTACTATCACTATTTGAAGTCTAAAACGCTGGCAAGATTCCCAAGTAAGCCACTGTGATTTTGGAGAACACCAGGAAATTCAAGCAAAGCAGTAAAACTCAGCCTGCCCCAAACAAGCAAATATGTTCCTTTGCCAAACAAAAGTTCACAGAAAGTTAAACACACTTTTAGAAACAATTGAGATTCACAGAGAAGGAATGGCAAGAGAGGTTCAAAACTGAATGAAAACATACCTCCCCAAACTGGGGGTCTGTTTCTGTTTTGATATGCCAGTATGGAACTCAATCATCAACACTCTTTGAAGTCAAGAACAGTTAAAGGTGGCTAGTACCTCGAAGGAGATGCCTTAACAACAACTGGATTAAAAACTTCCCAACCAATGTCTTAATTTTAGACTGTGCAGATCAGAAAAAACCTCCAGTGCTCAGGCTAATCCCAGGATGTAGGCAAAAGGCCAGACTCTCTTAGGAGCTCAAATTCCAAAAAATGAGAGCACGAAGGATTTTTGAAGCACTAGCCATCACTTTTCCTGTCTCAGCAAGTGCCACTGAGCAAGAGAATCATTTGAAAACTTGGCTATAGAACTCTCATTTTCATTTTGTTTCTTTTAAACAAATAGTTCAGCCTAACAATCTCCAGGACAAACACAGCTAAACAAAAAAGATCCCCACTCAGCACTCACTGGTTATTAAGCCTTTGGTTTGGCGTAGAGTCTTCTTTGACAAATGAAAACATAAATATGTTGTCTTCATACATAATTTGGGGACATGCAGCTAAGATTGATTAGTACTGGTATGAAGTCTTAAAAATAACAGGTCTTTAAAACAGCAAGCCATGAGCATGAGAATATAAAAGAACGAGAGTTAAACTATTTTAAGTAACTTAAAATCTTTCCCTGAAGAACACTGTCAGAAACCTTCGTAAGCTGATGTCTTCTGTAGGTGTTGGGCAGGAGTTCTACTTAGTTTCTACAGTACGCATTTAAAAGGACATGAAAATTTGGCCCCGAAACAGGACTGATGCTTCCATTTGGAGTCAAGAAACATTTATATCACAAGTAGTCCAGACTGAGGGGGAAATATCACAGCTGAAGCAGAAGTGAACATCTGGTCAGAAGTTCATGCGGAATTTAGAAGAGTAATTTCTGTTACCTTGTGAGGTCAGAAATCTTTGTGCAGTTCCTGTTTCAAAAACTCATGGACTGGCAAGCACAAAAGAAACGTAGGTCTCAAAGCAAGTCCTAAGATTGTGCAATAATCTTACCATAGACATAAAGAAACCCCCACTATGTGATTCTATATCTTAAAAAAAATACTAGCAAATTTGTGCGTTTTTGCCTTGTGACTGAACAAAAGGTTATTCACCTTAAAAGTCTTTGTGTACATGTGAGCACCTGTGCCTTTTCCTGGGTTGTTTATAGACTAGAAATCTCCATTCACATAATCATTTTTCCCCAGAGTCAAGGAAATTTGTAACTATGAAAACTGGCAGCACTGGATTCATTATCTATACTCTTAAAGATTCCCAACACCAGGATGATGTGCAACACCATATTGCCCTATGATACCAATATCAAACTTATAACGAAGGGCCTTAGGTTATTACTTCTGTTCTCCCGCCCCGCCATTGACAACACCGCATAGAAAATTAACGTTCGTGGTTTATATTGTTGCTCTCTCAAACAAAAAAAATCAGGAATTGAAGACTTGAGGCGGGGGGGGGAGGAAATTTTTCCCAACCTTACCAACCATGTTTGTGTAAAGGTTTGATTCTGGCAAGAGTTGTACTTTTTCTACAGGTGGTAAAGAGAGAATGTTGAAAATCGGCTATTTGCAAAGAAAAAACGTAAAGCTGCAAAGTAGCAGGAGTTTATTGGGGTAACTAAGTTAAGGATCATTCCTGCAGTTTGACTCAGTTCACCACAAACTTAAGAACCACTCAAAGGTTCAACTCAGGTTTTGATGCTTATGCAACAAAACCCCTCAAATTTGACATTTACAGACCTAAGTTGACTATTGCGGGTTTCAAAATAAAGTAAACATCATAGTGCCTTCCCACCCTCTTTAGGAAGCAGATGTGTAAGTATAGTCACACACAAATGTTAGCTTAATCCCTCCCACCTTTTTTGAACTTCTTGCCCAGTTTCTGAGATGCTTGGCAAGGAGGTGGTAATCTCAAGAATACTAAATTGTCTTAAGCCTCCTGAAAATAAGCAGTCAAGTAAAGTCAGAGAGCGTCTCAGGTACACCGCTTCAGACAAGGACACTTATAATCCTCACCAAAAAAACCCCAACAAGAACCAAAACCTCAAAAAAACCCCAAACCAAAATAAAACCCACCCCAAAACAAATGAAATAATAATAAAGAGAAAAAAAGAAAAGGAAAAAAAAACCAACAACAACACACCACCACCCCCCAACAACACTGAAGCCACCAGAAATATAAAAAACCCAAACCAGGACAGCCCTTCCCTCCCTAGTCTGAATCTGCATCTGATTTGGCACAAGAGGATCCAACGAAGGCAAACCCCAAACAAATAAAAGAGATTTCAAGGGTTCCAGCTCTTCCAGAATAAATTTTTCATCCTTTATATGCAACGATAATGTAGAGGAAAATAACTGGCAATCCCAAATGAATAAAGCTTTTCTTAAAAAAAAAAAAAAAAAGAAAGAAAGAAAAGAAAATCAAAACTGGTCCAAGTCATATCAAGGCTTGCTATGCACGTAACGCAATTCTCCATCTATTTCAGGTGTACTATCCAACTTCAGAATCATAGAATCATAGAATCATTGAGGTTGGAAAAGACCTCTAAGATCACCGAGTCCAACCGTCAACCCAACACCACCATGTCCACTAAACCATGTCCCTAAGCGCCTCATCTACTCGTCTTTTAAATACCTCCAGGGATGGGGACTCCACCACTTCCCTGGGCAGCATTTCAGGTGTACTATCCAACTTCAGAATGTTTGAATTACGACATACAAAAGATCTTATGATCTTGAAATCTTCAGGACCCTGTCTTTTCTGGTCAGTCTAATCTAATCCTTTACCTCAGGAATATGTCTGAGTTTACTTTGATCACCATTGCATCAAGGTCCCAGGAATTAAATGAGAATTTTGTTACATTAAACCAAAGTTGTTTATAATCAACCATGCACAAGCTGTTGGTATGGCTAGCTGCCACACAAATCAAGGTTAAAACAGGCCATGCTTACAGCTGAAATATAACTAATATGACATTATTCTTTCAGACATTTGGTTAGGCTGACAAATTCGTAACTCTGTAATTTACACAATGTCCCCATGACATGTGGCAGTACAGCTATTGTGTACAGAGATTTTTATCCTGGGAAGGAGGGGGAGGAAGTCTACATTTTCCTAATGCAAATCTTTCCCATAACAATTTCAGAATGCATGCTGGCTTGCTAAAGTATACAATTTACTTATTTGAGATTACACAAAGTTCAAATGGTGACGGATAATTATTTTAATGCAATGCAAAATTACCCTGTGGAACTCATCGGTCCAGAAAGTGGTGAAGATACCATATATAATGCTGTTAAATAAAAGTATATGCTTTAGTAAGACAAGGCTTGAAAGATTTGTTCTCTCTTTTGACTCATGCATCGCATCAATAAAGTAAATGCTGTTAGAATTCAGTGTTAGGAAAGAAAATTCAATTAGTAGGATTTTAACACTCTTGTATAACACAGGAATTGTCTCATGGGATCAGATGGGAGTTTGTTTTATATGACCTTCCATCCCTAAGAGGTACGAAAAGCCTACAAGGATAGGGATTTGTTGCCAAATAAGGAAAGATGCTTCTCGACCTTAGACAGTAGTTGGCCAAAGCGTGAGGACTTATATCCTTCCCCATCCATTTTAATCCTATCTAATTGTAGATGTTCTCATCATCCATAAATTTTTCTTTTTTTTTTTTTCAATTTTAAGCATTTGGCCTCCATGGTATCTACTGGCGCAGTATGCCGTGAGCTAATTGTCATGTGGGTTATCGGTTTCAAATCTCTCACAAGATTTTTTTTTTCCCCCCTTTGTGTTATAACAAAATTCAAACGACAAAAGCCTAAATCACCATTTCTGAGAAGTGCTTGCTATTCTGTACAACTCTTTGCTTCCGTAATTAAACACTCCTCATAAGGAAGTCCTTCTAGGTCTGAAATTATTAGCTAACTATTGCTGGAACCCCTCGGTTAAAGCACATTTTTTATCATCTTCCTGAAGGAATTCAAAATTGGCTGCTACTACTGAGAAGATACAAAGATACCATATATAGGTAACTGCTCTGTTCCAGATCATCACATCTTAAGAAACCGTCACACATACTGGTTATACAGCTTCCTCCCTGCAAAGCTGATTTTATTCAGTAGTGCCCCACTAAGCTTCCAGTTGCTGAAGAAAGATAAAATGCCCAAACCTTTGCTGCTGAGCTAGTTCTGCTTTCCCATCCCACTTTCACCATGTAGATTTGTGCAAACTTCCTCTGTGGTCTGGCTGCTGCGGTGTATTATAAGAACAAATGGCATAAGAACAGATGGGGGGGGGGTGTGGGTGGGGTGTGGGGGGAATAAATGCAGAACTCATTCTTTCCTCCAAATTTTTATGTTTTGTGATGTTGCAACCTGGAGCCCAACATTGTTTCATATCCAAATCACAAGCTCACTGTATACATGGCTCATTTTAATCAACAGAGCTTGTTTTCCCCCTGTTGTTACGGACTGTATTTTCATAATATCTGCTTAAATTTAATCCATAACCTGAATTGCCAATACGCAAAGTACAATCAACCCTGTAATAACTTGCAGAGAGTTTAATGGGAAAACAAAGCAACGATTAGTACAGTCAGATTAATACAGGTACACGGTACATTCAAGCTAGGCTTCTGTACATTACAGGACATTTTGTTTTAAGATGGTTTATTTTTCTTAAGCAGTGACTATGATGTTTTCTCTGGAAATTAACTGAAGTCTTTTCCTAGGACTTTTCTGCTATGATGCCTGCCCAGTAAACATCTGTAACTGTAGCAAAAATAACTCTGGCAACAGTAACTTCTTATCTGCATGTAAATAGGATGAAGTTATGCCTCCTGGAATTGGACCTGCAGCTTCATCCGTGCTCATTCTTCTTGTTGCCTTTTACTCAACCACATCAATGTGAACAACGTGAATTTTCTTTGCAGTGGATCAAAGTCTTTGTGCTATTTTGTCACTGTAAGAGTAATTACCTATTTTTGCTGTTGGACATGCTGCTGTGCATGGTTGTACAATATCTACAGATAAGATAGAGAAGAAAGGATGTAAAGTGCAATAACTGCATCCCTGACTCATACCAATAGAAAAATTCAGATTGGGGTTTACTATAGAAAATACTGCTAGAGAGGATACTTTTAAATTAGAGGACCTCTTAATAAGAGAGGAACTTGCTTTTTCTCTGGGGTGTGGGGGTGGAGAACTGAGACTGCTTTTAAATTCTTCTTACGAGAAGGAGGAGAGTAAAGATGTAAGAGAAGACCTCAAAGTCCACATAAAATAGCAATCTAGCCAGTTTTGAGGCATCATGCAATAAGACTCTACAGTTGCACTTGTAAGACCTGCGTGCATGATGTAAGCACTCATTAACCACAGATTTTAATGAATGTCATGGCAAACAGGGCAGCTTACTGCCCACAGATGTAGCTGCAACTCTCAGCGAACAGCACGGAGATCTGAACTCAGTCTAAGAGCAGTCCCAGAGCTATATGTGGGAACCATGCTGTTCTGTGTTAAAAATACAAACTGCTTTTTCAGGACTAAATAAAAAAAAAAAAAAAAAAAAAAATAAATCCCTTTGCAAAAATCGGGGAACTTTCAGCTCAAATGGGTAGCAAAAACCTTCCCAAAACAAAAAAACAGTTACTCTACAACATAGCAAGTTTGGTTTCTCCTATCACCACTTTCTAATGATTTAAAGTCAGTGTGCAACTAGTTTACACAGCTTGTCTGCAACCTAGGATATAATAGGTTTAGGTTTGTTAATAGATTATGCTAAATTTATTAGTCTACTTGAATGCTGACTAAAGAGCGAAGAGCTAGGTCATCTGTTTCTTTTAAATACAGGAAAAATAACTAGAAAATTAAAACTGAATGTAACCTTATTCCCAAGAGCTTTTTAGAGTCCAGACTTCAGGCGGAGTAATACTGGGCATCAACAGGCTGGAATTAATTAATACAGTAAGTGCTCTGACCAAGACATTTTTTCTCCTATTAGATCCAGAAACTTTATGTCCAAAAAAAAAGATGTCAAGTCTTCTGCAAAACACATGGGGCCCAACTCCCAGTTGCTCTAAGTCAGTAGATCTTGCTCAATGGAGCTTTGTCAGTTTGTGTCAGCTGGAAATCTAACCCCAAAAGTCACACAAAAGACCCTGCCAGTTAATTCCTGTTGGAGTCAATGAAAGTTTACATCAGTGTTTAAATACTTTTCTCCCCATAACCCCGTTTGCGACCTTTAATACCTATCTCCCCCTTCCAAGCCCATAATTCTTCCCAGGCTACATAAATCCTTTATTTTGGCATGTCCAGCCAAAACTTGACCCCAGTCAACAACATTTTGCAACTCTTGGCATGGTCACTTTTTCCAACAAAGGGGAAGTCCAAGGGCTACAGGGACACCCACCAGCCTCAGCAGCAACAGCTACTGGTGGGACTGAAATTCTTCTCTAAGACCACACCAGGGCAGAAAAGATGTCCAGCTGAAGTGCCAAGTTCGCAAACATGCCCAGCAGCTCTACTGACAGGGCACGTAAAAATTAAGGCTCAAATACATAACTGGACCCAGTACTTCTTGAAGGAAGTCTCATGGAAAGCCATGCAAACCTCCCAGGGACTAGAAACCTCCTCTGATTAATATGCAGTAACCCCTTGCTTGTTTAAAGCAAAGATTAATTACAGCCTAAGAGATTGAGAAGTGAAATTCATCCTACAAATGCTTGAAGGTAAATTTAGTTACTATTTGCAGAATCAGGTAGTCTCAGTTTGAAATCTGCCAGTGCCTCCTGGTTCAGGATAAGCATAATGGGAAGAGTAGTGCTGGGGTGACACATGCAGATTAATTCACTTCTATATTTATAACCTATTCTTTGTGGAGAAAGATTATTAAGTCCACATATTTTTCAGAACTGGAATGTCCACTGTTTCAAAGACTCACTTGAAGTCCTTTCTATAACACATCACCATTTTCTTTGGGACCTGGAAACCAAGAACCCTATTTAAAACTAAGAGTCTTGAAACTAAAGAAAAAACTAACTTCTCCCCTCTTTTACTTTAAAGCTTTCCATAGTATCTCACAAATTCTTGGATGGAGTATGCTTAATCAATTAACTCAAAAGTCATACCAAGATTTCCGACCCCAACTAAGTTCTGGCTCCATTGATCCACTAATTTAACACATAAATGTAGTCTGTAGTTCAGGTATGTTAAGCTGAGAATCAGTCTTCCGCTACTGAAGACTCTGTTACTGAAGAGGCAAAGTTACCTGAACAAGTGAATTAATTTTGTAACAGATACAAATTATCTATATAAAGCATTTCTTGAAGATAACCGGCTACAGAAAATTTAACTTGACATCTGAAAAAGAAAAGAAAAGAAAAAAACCCTAGCACAACTGACATGACAGATTTTTCCAATAATGTGAAATCCTCACGTTCAACAAAAGAGAGAGACAGTACAATTATTGTGATAATCACTGGAGCCTCTCAATATTTCTACCTTTAGAAAATCTTCAGTTTTAAAACTCAGTTGGAAAAAACAAATGAACAACAACAAAAAGGCAATATCTGCAGATCGACAGGAGTTCAGTAACAAAGTGGTCCATTATTATCAGCTTGGGACCAACTCAAGAACAAGTATCCTATAATGAATTACCAGAACGAACTCTGCATGCAAGGGATGCACGAACTTTCCCAGATGAGGTATGAAAAACTGAGGAAACTCTTCCACTTGTGATGAAACATAGGGAAAACACACAAAATCAAAGAAAAAGCATCTGAGAAAGTTATATAGAAATGCAATTCATATGACTTTTTTTATTTAAGGAAAATTAGAGTATAATCAGTAGAAGCATGTTCAGCTGCTCATATAAGAGGTTGTACGGTAACATTTCAGTTATGCTAAGAATTTTTTTAGTGCCACAGAGCATTTTTCAGGAGTATTAGAGCTCCTGAAGCCTGAACAGGTTCCTCAGGAGACAGTGATACCCACCAAACACCCATAGGGAACAGTTAGAGTGTTTTCCTTACAGAAAAGAAATTCAGCTCTGTCCTGGTTTCAGCAGGGATAGAGTTAATTTCCTTCCTAGTAGCTGGTACAGTGCTGTGTTTTGGATTTAGGGTGAGAACAATGTTGATAACACACCCATGTTTTAGTTGTTGCTAGGTAATGCTTACACTAGTCAAAGACTTTTCAGCTTCCCATGCTCTGCCGACTGAGAAGGCTGGAGGTGCACAAGAAGC
>NW_008796041.1:494643-509503 GCF_000699145.1 Aptenodytes forsteri | reverse complement strand
CATGAGTTTTCTCACTTTTACCCTTCCGATTCTCTCCCCCATCCCACTGGGGGGGAGTGAGCGAGCGGCTGTGTGGGGGTTAGTTGCCGGCTGAGGTTAAACCACGACAAGCTCCTGCTCAGGTCAAGCAAAAGAAAATCTCCTGGATCTTGTTGTAAAGGCCCAGCAAGAGAGACTGCAAATCTTCCTGGTTTTACCTTCCTTTGCTCCGTCCTTGGTACAGCACCTTGAGACTAGCAGGGGTGCAAGAGATCTTTAATGAATCTCTCTTGAACAAAACAAAGCCTGTTATATAGGCAACGCTGTAATAATGACTGCTGGAATAATAACTACTAGAAGAGTTTCATTGCTCTAATGACACCCCTCCACGGGGACAGCGGGGAATGTTACCAATGGTTGGGAAAATGCCATGTGGCACAGGTTTTGCTGAAGGAAGGTGATGAAACACAGGTGAGTAGAGTTGCATGTCAACTGGGGAGGGGGTTAGAAAAATGAAGGAGAGCAAGAAATGAGTCTATGAAAAGAATTATTCACATGTGCAGCTATCAGACATGAAATGAGCAGCTAAGCAGAGAAGGAACTGCATACCAAAGGAGAGACTAAGCTTGGAGGGGGGTTTAATAAAGCAGAACAGTAACTGAGCTTACAAATTTTTATAAAGGGTTACTGAACAGAAGCAACACACACACAAAAAAAACCCCAAAACCCAAAGGGGAAAAATAAGAAACCCAAGCCCCCAAGCTAAGTAATTTGCCATCAGGAAAAGCTCAGCCAGATCATGCAGCTCTGGGTTCCAGGCTTCAACCAGCTTCAGCCTAACAACTCCTTGGAAAAAAGCTGGTGCATGCGAGGAATTCGAGTGGTTCGTCTGCGGAGCTGCCTTGCAAAGGCAGAAATACTGAAGAAAAGGTTTTAGCAAATGAGCAAGGAATTACTTGTTCTCAAAAGAGTTAAATTCTAGTTTCAGTTAAGTAAATTATTTTTATGAGGGCAGGCGGTGAAAAGCCCAGCCCAAGGCTGAGCCCTCACTGCTGTGGGCTCTATACGGACAGAGCCGTACATCTCTATAGCCGTGAAAAGTTTATAGCCAAAGTAGATAAGACAGGTATTAACAACTCCATTTTACTAGTGGGAACTGAGGCACACAGAGATTAAGTTACTCATCCAAACTGACACAGAAAGCCTCAGAAAAGCTTGAAAATATAACCTTATCTCTCAAGGCACAATGTAACGCTGCCACTGCCCAGTTACCTTTCCTTTCTACAGGCAATTTCCTCCTTACTCCAGTTCCACTGAGTGCAGAACTAGACAAAGCTTAAAATTTGCAATGGGTTAGTTATGAAAGAGCTGCAGAGATCTGCAGAAGGACATTAGGACTCTCATTGATTTAAGAGATGAAGATGATGAAATGGTAGATGAAATTCAGTATGACTAAGTAATGCTTGTAGGAAAGGATGATCCTGTTTCTACCTGCATCCTGCAACATGTGCATCCATGTAACTGGATTTCACTAATCGCCAGTCAGAAATAAAATTTTGGGGTATAACAGATGCAGAAACAACACAACCTCCCCCTCCCCTCAAAAGAAAGGAACCTGAACTCAATGTCTCAAGGCCTTAGCAAGGAAACCACTCCAAACAGCTACCACATGTCCCAAAACATGGATGCAAGACAAATTTACACGTAAAAGAGCCCTTCCAGTGCATTACTTTGTTAGCATAGATGCAACCAGTGTGTCAAAGCACAGAATTTCTTTGCTGCAAGACGTGGGCTCAAAGTTAAAACTGCAAAAGCAGTCAGATAAATTCATGGAGGAAGCATTCATCAAGAAAAAAACATCACTGCTGGCATAGGAAGTCCCTGAACTGCAATTCACTGGTGTCTGGGAGAGTGTTACTACACACTTACCATCATCGACTCTTGCTAGGCATCTATGTTGCTGGTGCAGTAATTTTATATTATGATTTTGGGGTTAGGGCAATTTAAACAATTAGGCAAAGGAACATAGCAGCAATAATAAGTAAACCTCTTTGTGAGAGAGCATTCATTTAAATTGGATGGTTAAATCCCCCATAAAGCACCTGGAAGATTTAACAACTCATGTCCAAATGAACAAGATGTAATAAGCTTGTATACAGGCTTGATATGAAAAGTGGATTGTTTTTAGTAAAACAGTGGAGAGTAACCTCTTATTGAAAAGAGTGATATTGAATTTTTATCAGGGGAAAATAAAGATGCAAGAATAAATCTGCACAGGCTTAGAGAAGGACTAGATGACTTTCTCATCCATCAACAGTGGATGCAGGAGCGTGTTACATCCTAATCTGCTATTTTTTGTTATCGTCACTTTTTGAATCACCCCGTATATCCTGCCTTTTTAAGAAAAAAAGCCAAACCAGGAAAAAACTGCCAGTATTGTCCTCTACAAAGTGCAGAGGAAACACGGATACAAAAGATGAAAAAGTGACTGAAAACCTCATACTTCAATATAGCTGGCCTTAATTTTTCATCCCAGTATTACTAACTTGAGTGATTGTAGAGTTACGTGTTCAAACTGAAAGCAGAGGAATCCAGACTATATTTTGCTGCTCATATTTTACATATCAGAGCTCACTACCAACCATCATCCCCTGGTGATTGTCATTTGTATAATGACTTGGGACTTATGTGACCCTCACTAACATCCCTTTCAGCGCCATCTCTGACACGATCTGTATTTTTGGAGGGGTTAACTGGAAAACCATTTCTCAAATGTGTTTTTAGTTATTACAAGATACACACACCCTCTCTTCAAGCATATTCATTTTTTTTAAAGCGAGCATATTGTGGCAATTATGGGGGAATTTGTATTCTCCGCTGACATCTGAAATTCCATTATCTGTATTTCATGGTGGTGATGGAGTCCAGTGTTATGTCCCTGGGCCAAACTTTCAGGGCTTGTTTTGTTTTTGAGTAGTGGGTGGAGATAACATTGTTCAGGTCCTCAGAGTAAAGCACATGTGAAATAATTTTTTTTACCCCCTTTTCTGAACAGTAGTTCTGTGTTGGGGGTCCATGCAGTTAACTGGTCTGTTCAGATACTGAATCCAATACGGGATGCCTTATCTTAAGCTTTGCTAAGATGGAAAGGCAAAAGCCAAAACAGGAACAAGACTCTCATCACTACGGTCGTCTCGGTTTATTGTTCTGTGCCAACAACTGCATTTGAGCTGTTGTGCGTATTTTCCTCCCCCTTCTCCAATTTGAACACCTTGAAGCTATTTAACCCATCTTAATTCACAGGCAATCACAGGAGCAGGGTGTGGGGTTAGGACTATTTGCCCAAAATAGCTCATAATAAAACACCAAGAAGGCTGAAATTGCTCCTCCTGGACTGACTTGCCAAGCAGGAAAACCATTTTTTTCCTGAAAAGCCAAACCATTTACAGGCTGTTTGGACGGTGTGCGTGGTGGGAAAAGGCATTTTGGAGAGAACATTTGAATTGGTACATCCACCTGACACATGACTTGTTCCAAACGAGATGTTCCCAACTCCATTAGCCAAGTTGTATGGGCCAGTTCAATAGGACTTGTGAAATTCAGGTCATCTGTATTCAGAGCAGTACAGCAAGATTCGCTGCTTCACAGACTGTAAGTTGACTGCTCATCTGAGTGAAAACTTCTACTCTTTGCTTGGATTTCACCTTGAGGTTGCGAAGTCAAGTTAAAAACAACTTTTTTTTCCTAGCAATAAGCCATAGAAAGGTCACATACTTCTTCAGACAGGAATGCAAAGGGGTACAAGGTCTTCCCTGTATAGGTAACTCATGTGATTTATAGTGCTGCATTTAGCCTTGTTGGAGCCAAATTAAGGGAGAAAAGCAACAGAGGAGATGTGGCCTTCAGGGATTTCCCCCCCCCCCCTCCTTTTTGTGCCTCTCCTTGCTAGGCTACTGCTCTGCTTTTGCTGTTGTAGGGGCCCAGAGCACAGGCTCTGGCTTCAGAAAGAGCAACCAAAGCTGTCCCTGTCACGTATGAGGGAAAAAACCACATCCCAGAAGTACAGGGAAAGTTTTCAACAGGGATTAGAGACACCTCTGGAGTCACAGCAGCTGATCTTGGTCTCTCTTATGCACTAGGGAGGCTAGATCCCAACTCCCGTATAATTCTGGAGACAGGTAAATGGGATTTCTATGTCAGCAGAGGGCCGGGCTAGCACACACCATTTGCTAGTAAGGCTCTGAAGGATTTTAAAAAGGCCTGAAGTTTTGCCAATCTCTCCTGGCTCCAAGGGATACAACAGACATGGCACTTATTCTAGTCTCAGTATGAAAAGTGAGAAGGCATCTATTAAGGGAAAATCAGCCAGCAGTGTGTTAATGTCAAAGCATAGACGTTTTGCTGGGAGCTTATCTGAAAAGAGACAACAGGCGGGGAAAAAAAAAAAAAAATCCAGGAGCTCTCACAGATTTACTTTCCAATGACTTTAATATTCAGATCACTAACAAGAAATCCAGTGAAAGAAAATATTTTCTGAAGTGGGTTTTGTTCTGCACGTTAAACTGTGTTTAGAGCCCCCAGATTCCTCCCCCTTTGCTGTAGCCAGTGGCTGCTGAGTATTGCAACTCTCACTGTCCTACCCCAGACAGACACAAGGAAAGAGGGAGGCCTGATGTAATATTATAGATACACACCATTTTGCCATTTATTTATTTTAATACCTCTGCTAGCTCTCCCAGCCCTGCTGGGTGAAGTCCAGCAGAATCCCCTGCCACCCTCCAGCACCACCTCTCCCACCCTTTAGGCTCCACCACCAGCCACAGCCTTGTCTGTTGTTATATTGTACCTTTTCCTTTATTATTATCTTTATTCAGAGGGCAGAGGATGCGCTTCCAGGGGATTTGGGGAGGAGAGCAGAGAAGCCAGAGCTCAGCTGAGATGGGGGTAACTAGCACCAAGGCAGCCCATAGCTGCTCTGAGCTCCAATGCAATTATTTCCCCCCCACCTCCATGAGATCTGCGTCCTTCAGTCTTTTCCCAGCTAAGCAGGTCTCAAATTGTGAGCGAGTCACAGAATAAGTTACAGGGGGTGCACAAGGAAAACAAAATTTAGAATTTGCCACTGTAGGACAGTAGTCTTGAGCTGATCACAGCATTTGCTACAGCATTTCATTTGGGTCTTAAAGAATTGCTTTGTGCCGCCTAAGAGAACCACAAAGAAACACTCCTCTATTTCTTATAAATATTAGCTACAGGCTCCCTTGATACATGGAGGGGAAACACTAAAAATGGTAAGCTCAGAGGCATCAAACAGGCTGGAAATTGGCCTGCAGAAAAGGAACTAAAATTTATAAGAAAAGGTAGAAGTGGCATTACAATTTAATAAGTTGCAAGCCATATGAGCTGCATGTTGAATTCTAGGTTTTTGGGTTTTTGGGTTTTGGTTTTTTTTTTTTTTTTTTACTATCAGTGATCATTTCACTTATATTACATACTGTGTTTTCCCACCTCTTAACCCTCTGCACCCTGCAGTTGGTCTGCACAATGTCACGTCTGTACAGGGTTGCTGCTGTAACTATACACAGTAACTACACAAAGAAACATCCGGTAAAATTGACTTAATCACATCTTTGACCTACTCTGTGTCCATACGGCTGTAATCTCCGGATTCACACACAAAGTTGGGAAACTTCAGCCATGCTGTAGGGGAAAAAGCGCCAAGGAGATATTTCTTCTACAGTCATGTAAACACATCATTTTTCTAAGAAAACAGGATTCTTCGAGAGGGCAACAGTTTCTCCTCCTAAGTCTTCTTGACTTTCAAGTCCTCTGTGTCATCCCTCAACTCAGCAAAACCCAGGTATCACCTGACTTGACTAGCAGAGGAATCAGAAGTAGTCTCACAGAGCTAGAGAAACTTTTAAAATAATTCCTAGGATAGCTTTTCTGGAGCTGTAAGACACGCTGTAAGACAATACATATGAGCTCTGTAAAAGCACTTTACTGGCATTCATTGGTGATGACTCACAGAAGTCACCCCGGCTCTGGTCCGTAGGGTGACCACCCGCCCCAGATGCCAATCACAGCCCTGCACTCCACCGTCCCGCACAACGCTACGTGTGAGCTAAGATCCACCCTGAAGTTTTGGAAGTCAAATAGAAACTTATAATTCTGTGCTGACAGTCCTAAATGACTTAAAAAAAAAAAAAAACAAACTTGCAATAAGACCGCTATGCCAAGTCTCATACCACAGAGAAGGATAAAGGATCTTAGTCCACATTGCTACACACAGGCTCAGAAGATGGTCAGAGAAATTTAAACTTCTGAAAAAGAAAGTTCAATACTCTGCAGATATGAGGAAAAAAACCCTAGTCATGTAAGTAGACTTTGTGGTTTGACTTTTGAAGGGCTGTTTTTCCTCTTTCAGCTCAGGACACATTAAGTTCTTTAAAACATTGTAGCAAAAAGCTCAAGTATATTTTAAAATATTTAATAACAACAACAACAACAACAATATCACAATTCACATACCCCCTCAAAATTCCTGTCATTTACTCCCTTAAAAAAAAAAACCAAAACTGTATTAGTTGCAGCTTCATGTTTTGCTTAAGAGCTGAGGGAAATAAACTTTATATTTAACTAATTGTATAATTTTGCCACCTACATTCCCAGATGGTTCCAATGTTTTAGTGAAGTTTCTGCAGACCATCTGCAAACTTTTTACATGTCCGGATTCTCATCAGGCAAAACCAGGCACTTATAGCAGGATGAAACGTGGACATTTAACACTGTGGATTTTTAATATCTGCAGCAGGCATTAACGGTGATTTTTTTTTCCCCCTTATCCTTCTTTTTAGCAGTTCGAGTTACCATTTTTCACTATTCAAAATAAATGATAGCAGTACTGAATGTAAAAATCAGTAGCAACTTTTAAGTATCAAACACATGCCTTAGAGGGACAACAAACTGTGGAAGTTTCAACAACAAAACAAGAGAAGCACATTTGTCCCCCTTTTCCCCCTCAAGGCTATTTTCCACTTCTTGATCAACTTTCACGCTGTTTTTTTTGCTCCTCTGAAGTTTCCCACCCATTCCCCTGCAGAGCACAGCAAGGAAAGCAGAGAGTTAATCCTGCAGTTTCAACTGGTGTGAGCCTTCCCTGTTAACTTGAATTTACGGAGCAATCTCTCCTTGAAAAAAAGAAAGGAAAAAAAAATTCCTCACTGCACTGTAACACCGAGAAGTATATTTAAAAAAATCTCCCTCAGGTCTCTCTAAACAACTGCTTAAAGGTTTGCTGTATCTTAAAAGAGCTCTAATTACCAGAAACTCCTCTCTTACTTAAGCCCAGGGCTCACATTTCTATGATAACTCAAGCTCCAGTTAATTTAGGGCTAAACCAAAAATGCCTGTACCAAACAGAAGAAAACACAGGCCTACCTTAAAACTTTCCAGCTTTTCAGAGGATCCAAGTCAGAGATTATAGACACCATTGTAGCAATGATAACAATAATATATATATATATAAAAACCACGGCAGGGAAGCGTAACCACAAAAGCAGCAAGTACTCTACTCAGAGTGGGAATGACAACAAACCCTGCACAGCTCTTCCTCCTTCTCAAGCTGATAAGCACTTGTCCCAGCTTCTCTCCACCCCCAAAATCAATCTTGTGCTATATTGCTTCACAGTCCCAGTTTCATTTCTTCACCACTACCTTTTAAAGCCCTTGTAATCTGCTCCAACTGATCAAATTTGACCTTTTTGTAGCCCACTTTATTCCAAGCACAGCCCTCAGTTAAATCTCTCTTTATTAACACCGTCCTTCTTGGCTTTCTTTTGGAACAAACACAGCTCAAGCTTGAAGCCTCCAGTCTTTGCCAGCAATCATTTACAGATTACTGCAAGCTGCAGTCTTCTCCTTTTGGGTATTTTCTTCTACCTCTGAGGTTTGCTTTTATATTATTTTCTGAAGGTTGTTGGGGGTCTCCCTTTCCCTATTCTGTGCAGGTTGGAGTTTGACACTTTTAAAGGAGGGACTTTCTAATGCAAGTCCTCTCCCCCCCTTACCTCTCACCCTCATATAGACAGATACACACATTAAAAACAGTTTACAACCTTTTGAATACAGAATCATCTTTCTCCCTCCTTTATTTTTTTGAATCTAATAGGCTTGATAGACTTGTAAGCTGAAGCTGTGACTGAAAGCAGTCTGATTTATGGGAAGACTGCTATTATGGTAGAATAATAAAAAGCCTAATAATGAAAAGACAGATGTTAACCCTTCAGATGTTTGAAAGGGGAAAAGGTGTCTCTATAATTCCATTAAATCCATCTCTTCTTTTTGTTGCTACTTAAAAAATAAATAGTAAAGCATCCTCCAGATCACTATAGTGATCTGAAAAGTTGTGTAACTGCTATGTTAGTGTGTGTTTATTTAGGAAAACCTAGATGATTGGCTTCTTTTGTGTTTCTATAACACTTTTTGACATTGATTTCCCTGCATTTAAATATTTCTCTTTTGCATTTTTCCCCCCCTCTAAATGTTTTCATGATTCGGTTTCCACTGATTCATTGGGATTTCTGGAAATTCCCATATTAAAATTCGGGGGGGAAAAAAGCAAAGCTGCACCTTATGAAGTGTTCAGTCAGAACCAAACTACCCCAAATGACAGATACTTCCACTTTGCTATTTATACCACAGGCATATGCTCCTAGTTTCTCTCTGCCACCTGTTCTCAAAAAAAAAAAAAAAAAAAAAAAAAAGTTAAGATCAGCCCTTGTATGTTAAAAAGAACCAGTAATATGATGGTCACATAGAGATCTGGTAGTGTGTGACATCACACGCTCATGGAAACATAATAAAGGATATAATAAGGCGTAATAAACTTTTGAGGCTGCTTTAAGTCTTCCACTACCACCTCCTTTGGTGAAAGAAAACTTGAGCTATGTCTAAATTGCTTTCAAGGCTCCCTTGGATGCTGTAGGCTGGTTTTGGCCAGCCTGAAACTCCCCTTGCCGGTGTCCCTATAGTACAAAGGCAGCACAGTCTTGCCCTTGCCAGAAGGTGACACTGAGGCTTCCCACTGCCCCAAAAAGATTTTGTGACCACTTTGTCTGCCAGACAGCAGCCAGGAGACAGAGGTCAGAGAGAAACAACCAGTTTTAAACTACCTAGGTACAAAATGCCTTCTTTGTTCAAAGGCCAGCGCATCATTCGCCCCTCATTTAGGACAAATGTACATTGAGTCCTCTCCTGCCTCTTTTTTCCACCCCTCAGCCCCGTGAAGCCCCTGGCTTAGCATGTGGGGCCATATCAGTTGATCAGTTTAGCAAGTCAGGCCCCAAGTTCAGACCTCTGGATTTTACATCCTCTCCTGGGCACCGGCTCCAACAGCTTTGCTTTATCTCCGGGGGGTGTAACAAGGATAAACACATCAGACACTGCTGATGGTGGGATTGCAGGTGCAGATCTGGGGGAGGAGGGTGGAGGACAGCTGGGGGGTTACAGATGCTCCACCTCCCTCTTAAGGTCAGTGTGGCACAGGGTGTTTCTCACCTGATATGCACATATCTGAGCACTTCTTCAGAGATAAGGGTTGTATCCACCTCTGGAAACTTTGGGGCCATATATTTATTTACCTACAGGAGATGGGTTAGACGCTTGCCATGGAAAATGAAATTCAGTTGCCACTTGTCATATGTTTCTTTGTGGAGCTGAGGAAACCTTCATTTTTAGCGTGGGAAGCAATTAAAAAGAGATTGGCCAGTGTCTCTTCCTTTCTTCCCAAAAGTTTGTAAACCACCGTTACGGAGGTTAATCCCTCACTTGAGACTGGGGAGGACATAAGTGGTTACAGTACACTGCCTTTTCTCTTTCCTCTCTACCTTACTGTCACATTTGCTGGTTTTAGAGCTATATTCACGTATTTTCCCACGTAAACTTCTCACTGAATGTTTCATATTGATGACCAGGCTCAAATTAAGAAAGGCTTGAAGCTTAGCCTGCAAACAAAATTTAAAAATACCCTGTCCTATCGTGTCCCCTTGGCAAGCCCAGTTTGAGTCCTTGTCACATCCTATCCGTCCACTGTTGCACGTCAAGATGAGAAAGAGGCAATGATGCTCTGCCTTTACACCCCACTTAGGGATCTAACTGGTTTCAGTTTCTGTACGGGTCAGGGGTAGGTGAGAGCGACAAGGGTAAGAGACTTTTACATTAAGGTTGGATGTTCCTATATCCCTAGACTTCAAGGGCTAGACACACAAAGTGGAGGACCGCAGTTTCCCCTGGTGTATAAGGAGAAACCAAGGCCAAGAGAAACAACTCAGCCCCTGTCCCCCACTCCAGGTCAACGCCAAACCAGCCCAGAACTCCACCGCACCAAGATGCTGAGTGTCTCTTACTCTGTTCATCCAGAAATTCCACAAACTCTCTCCATTTCAAGAATTTTATCTCTAACAAGTATATTTTATACTTTCCATAGGCGCATTTTTCACTGCCTTCCCACAGAAAACACTCCATGATTTCCTCCAACATATCCACGTGAAACCTATACCTTAGGAGTAAAGATTGTTATTCCTTTCCCATTTGCAATTATTTATGGTTATTTTTATTATTTTAATCTTAAACTTTTCACATCAGGAATGAAAGCCAGGTCTCCATTTTGCTGGACCTGGCTGGCATTTTGCCAGCTTTTCCTACAACATTGAAGAAAACAGCTATAAGCTTTCTAAAAATAAAACTAGAAGATTAAGTTTAGCACAGAGAAACTTGCGACAGGCAATGGATTTTCCAAAACAGCCTCACGCATTTCATACAGCATGTAGCTATAGTAGGAGAAAACAAATAAAACAGAAACAGAAACCCACTGTAAAATTATTTTAACTCTTGTGCTTGGATAGTGGCATTCCCGCCCACCTTTTAGCTAAATGTTTTTTTCTGTTGTGGTTAAGGACTTTGTCTTCAAAACTTTTATTTTTACTCTTTAGGTGAAGAAATTTCCTATGATCTTCAGCTTATTTGCCAAGAAACAGCCAGCACATCTGTGAAATATTACTCAAGCAAATTTATTAGTTAGCCAGAAGGCAACAGCCCTGAAAGTTTCCTCTACCTGCTGAAATCCAGCCTATTGTATAACTTGGGTCTGTCATACCGTAACATGTCCTACCAGCGAGAGCTTAGTAGTTCTCAGTTAATATGATAAAGAAGTACAAGCTTTCCAAGATTTTGGGTCATGTTAAAGTAAATATATATATATGCACTTTTGAAAACCGTATTCATATATACACACACATACACAAAAGGATCTCTAAGCAATGTCATCATCCTTAGTTTAGACAGCTGTGGAGTCAAAAAAGTTCCAGATCAGCTAGCTACAAACATTTGAAGGTCAATTACAGGACAAAGCATTTAAAAAAGCATAAGCAATGATGGCTACTGAGCATTAGAAAGATGATTTTATGTAATGAGATTTTTTTCCCCATTGGACTGAGGACTTTGTAGCATTGGGCAGGAAAATAAACCAAGTATAGTAAGCAGTCTGGGTTGGTTATTTAATCTTCTTTCAAGGGTGTTATCTCATTCAAAATATTTTAGGAGCCAAGGAAGGTCTGCCAAAGCACAACTTTTTAGTCAGGATGCCCAACAGCCATCATTATATCAGGCAATAATAGAGAAATAAATAACCTTCTAGCATCTTCCCAACACATATTTTCCATTGCTCTTTCATACAAAGCAATATTAAGTTATTTGAAAGAAATCCTGGTCTTTTACCAGGAAAACCTCACTCTCCCTAGGGAGCCTGTTGTTAAACAAAAGCTTATCTATTAAAGAGTGGCCTCCAACTTCAGGGCTGCTGTTGTGGGCTGATAAAGACTCTTCTCCAGACTGTCTCATGCTGTCCCTCCCCACCAGCATTGCCACCCCCCTGCCTCTCCTCCCAGTGCCTAAAGCCTCGCCTTTTAAGCAATGGAGTGACTAATTGAAAATGCATTCCAGTGCTTTACAAGCAGCTTTTCCTTTCCTGCTGACCAGCCAAATGTTTTAAAGTTGGCAAGATGCTGTTTTAACTTGGGAACTGGGGCACTTGTTCATGGCCTGGATGTGTGAAAAAAATCTGGCCGACTTCAATAATTCTGTTGGAAAAAAAAATATTAAAAATCTCACTTCTAGAACCGGTATGAGTAAACCCAAGTATTAAAAATCTTTAAAGCAAGTCCATTCCCTCTTGGTGAAATATGTGATCCAGGAGACAAGAAATTGTAAGTCCTGAGTTTAAGAAACGCACAAAGTCGTGCACCAGTGCTTGGACACAACCAGAGAAAAACCAGTTACAAGCAGGCATAAATCCAAATGACAGTTACCCTTTGGGAAAGAGTACCGTAACTGAAACACCCCGGAGACAGTCAGTAATCGCTGATTCATGGCCAGTCAATGGCCAACCAGTCTGGGATTCAGCGCATCTTATCACACACAGCAACTTAGAAGTTGGCTTCATCCAGCAGCTGCAGAGATTTAAGGGTTTTTCTTTCTTTGCTAAACAGCAGGCCTGATTGTACAAAGCCTGCACTTTAACAGTTAATCATTAATCTTAAATTACATAAATGTGTCTCATACTTATCGACTTCTCACTTTTATGAAGTCTGTAGAGACAAACTTTCAAGAGATGGTATTTTTTTTAATACGGATTGTGATTTTAATGGATTTTCAAGTACTTTCAGGTTTTGCACATGACAACTGCTGCAATAAAAAGCCTTATGAACAAAGATGTGTTTTGTGTCTATTCACCTAGCAGAAAATTACTATTACGGCATACTTTATTATGGGAGAAATGCTTTCCAGCCTCTCTGAAGAGGCAGTCTTCCCCAAACTCCCATCATCCTAATTGTTTTTAAGGTGTTTGTAGTTTACTTTAAACAGCATATGAGCCAAACATTTACGTCCTCTGTTAAATTTCTCTTTATTGGCTAGCAGGAGGGTTTCTTCATTCTGCAGCCCTGGCAGACCGAGAACACTGCTGTAGTCCAAGGCAGGGCTTGCCCTTCCTAACCCAAAGGAAAGAATGAAAGAAAAGAAAAGCTCCTTGTATTTGCCAGACATGTTCAAAAAGAGCTACTTGCACACCCCAATCTGCTGCTTTCATTCCATTCGGGAGAGTCATGGGTCAAATTTGGTAGAGAGGAAAATAGCAGCCGTTAACTGTTCCAGTGCCACAGCAGACTGAAAAGCCGAAGCTGACACTGTCTGTCTTTTCATTCCCATTCTTTTGGTGTCAGGTCATACAGTGAACACCAAGAGGTCCTTATGAATCCATATGAAAAGGTTATTGTTCGGGCTGCCTCCGTAACACAGTCCAGAAAATAAAAACTTCAGTAATGACCTTAATAAGCGCTTTGTTATGAAGGCCATGTTTTCAGATGGACCACAGCTGCGTTTATACAGTCTGAATGCCATCTCATGCAGCGTTGAAGTATAAATCTAAGAGTAATTAAATTATGCTGAAGGCATACTGTAAAATGTTTAGGAAACGTTTTCCAAAGAGACAAAGGAAAATTAGTGGCTCCATATCTATATGTGTCTTTAATAGACTCTTCAAATATTTACCTCTGGTTTTCTATCCATTGCAGAAGTCCAGAGGACAGGACGATTATTGGTAAGGGACTAGATGGAGATATTCTGTTAATTCCTCTCAATGTCTTTCTTCCTGACATTGAGAAAACTATTTTTTTATCTGTGCCCTACTTTCCCATCTGGGAGGGACAGATACCACCCTAGCAATCTACAGAGCAGAACACTAGGAACTTAGTAGAAGACATAAAAATTGGCAGCTTTATGAAATTCCCTCCTTTCCAAGATTCTTTTAAGTCTAAATCAGCTGAAATACTGGTTTGTCATTCAGTGTAAAAGAACATGATCTGTTGAGACAGATGGCTTCTACCACTTCAAAAATTTAAGAGTTGCTGTAGCAAAGCAAGGAACCCCTGAAGCTTTAAGAAATGGTCACTTATACCATACCCTTTAAAATGAAAACAATTTAAAAGCTCCCAGGTCCTAGAGAACAATAAGGGGAAAATAGCAAAAGGGAATCATTATGAAATTAAGAAAATGGTGAAATAACTCTTCCATTTCTGAGATTCATCTTTATTAAACTACATTCAGGCATTTGAAAATACCAACCAAACACCTACCTAGAGAACAATAAGGGGAAAATAGCAAAAGGGAATCATTATGAAATTAAGAAAATGGTGAAATAACTCTTCCATTTCTGAGATTCATCTTTATTAAACTACATTCAGGCATTTGAAAATACCAACCACAAACACCTACGTTGTACGTGGAGCTTATATTCTTTAAACAGAGAAAGAGAGACACAAGATCCCCCATGACAGTGTGCTTTGCTATTGATCTGAAGATGATGACATGCAAGTAGGGAAAGAGAAAATGCTTTAGATGCCTGAGCAAGCACGTACATATTTCATACAAAGGCATGGAGAAGCACCCTTTTAGCCTGTGTATGAACTGCACCAGCACAGGCTGAGTTTATGTCTGACACTGGTCAGGAGGCAAGATTTGCTGGACTCACTAGAGGTAACACTGTTTCATCTTTCCTTCCTATTACAAAGGCAGGGAGAGCTGACAAAATGGGAAGACTACTTTTTGCCATAACAGCTGGCAGTAGATTTTTATAGGCACAAAAACCAGTTAAGTGTCCTGATTCTGGGCATGTAACTCCCCTGGAGCCTTTGTTTAGAAGTGGATATCTGCTTGCATAGGCACAAGCATCTACACATCCATGTACAGGTGTGTGTGTACATCTAAACAAAAGTACCATGGGGCACACTGAAATAATCTGTCGCCTTCCTGAGAAAAAAACCCCAAC
>NW_008796041.1:491804-492643 GCF_000699145.1 Aptenodytes forsteri | reverse complement strand
AAACAGGAGACCTGGTTACCCAGGATACGGAGAAGGCAGAGATCCTCAATGACTTTTTTGCCTTGGTCTTCACCAACAAGTGCTCAAGCCACACTGCTCAAGTCGCGGAAGGCAAAGGCAGAGAGTGGGAGAATGAAGAGCCACCCACTGTAGGAGAAGATCAGGTTTGAGACCATTCAAGACACCTGAAGGTGCACAAGTCCATGGGACCTGATGAGATGCATCTGCAGGTCCTGAGGGAACTGGTGGATGAAGTTGCTAAGCCACTATCCATCGTAGTTGAGAAGTCGTGGCAGTCCAGTGAAATTCCCACCGACTGGACAAAGGGGAAACATAACCCCCATTTTTAAAAAGGGGAAAAAAGGAAGACCTGCGGAACTACAGGCCAGTCAGTCTCACCTCTGTGCCTGGCAAGATCATGGAGCAGATCCTCCTGGAAACTCTGCTAAGGCACATGGACAGTAAGGAGGTGACTGGTGACAGCCAACATGGCTTCACTAAGGGCAAATTGTGCTTGACAAATTTGGTGGCCTTCTACGATGGGGTTACAATGTTGGTGGATAAGGGAAAAGCAACTGATTTCATCTACCTGGACTTGTGCAAAACATTTGACACTGTCCTGCATGACATCCTTGTCTCTAAATTGGAGAGACATGGATTTGAGAGATGGACCACTCGGTGAATGAAGAATTGGCTGAATGGTTGCACTCAAAAAGTTGTGGTCAATGGCTCGATGTCCAAGTGGAGACCAGTGATGAGTCGCATTCCTCAGGGATAGGTATTGGGACTGGCACTGTTTAACATCTTTGTCGGTGACATGGACAGTGGGTCAAGTGCAC
>NW_008796041.1:453579-491616 GCF_000699145.1 Aptenodytes forsteri | reverse complement strand
CTGGAGCACCTCTCCTATGAAGACAGGCTGAGAGAGTTGAGGTTGTTCAGCCTGGAGAAGGGAAGGCTCTGGGGAGACCATATAGCAGCCTTCCAGTACCTGAAGGGGGCCTACAAGAAAGTTGGAGAGGGACTTTTTACAAGGGCCTGTAGTGATAGGACAAGGAGTAATGGCTTTAAACTGAAAGAGGGTAGATTTAGATTAGATATAAGGAAGAAATTCTTCACTATGAGGGTGGTGAGGCACTGGCACAGGTTGCCCAGGGAAGTTGTGGATGCCCCATCCCTGGAAGTGTTCAAGGCCAGGTTGGATGGGGCTTTGTGCAATCTGGTCTAGTGGAAGGTGTCCCTGCCCATGGCAGGGGGGCTGGAACTAGGTGATCTTTAAGGTCCCTTCCAACCCAAACCATTGTATGATTCTATGGTCCTATGAAAATATCCTTGTTTTCTCATTTGGATGGTCAATTGTTATAGCCCCAGCAAATCCGTGCCTCTCTGAAAGCTGCAGGACCTAACACGGGCTGAGTCCCCCAAGCCTGGATTGGGTTGGTTGCTAATAACTCATCGGGCATCCTTGGGAAACTTATTTCTTTTCACAGGTTCCTGGTGTGTCTGGCAAGAAGAGATCAGTAGATCATCCCGTATGGCTGCCTTAGATTTCACTGCTCCCCCTGTCTGACAGAATGTTTAGAGGACTGAATTATGGTTGTTCCTCATCAACCAGGAAGGAGTTCAGTCTCTGTCTGAGGAAATCAGGAGGGGAAAATGCTGCAGCTTTTCATAATAGTTTGTTGAAATAATTTATATTTCTCTCTTTTAGTGTGTAGCTTGTCTGCAAATGAGAAATTCCAGCTCCTGCTAATTATTCCTTATCCAGTAATTTGAGAAAACTTTTTCCACCTCGGAAATAGGTGTCTCGTCACTTACCAGGCTGCTTTTAGATACCCCAACACCTTCTTTTTCCTTTTTTTTTTTTTTGATACTAGATCCTTGGAAAGTAAACAGAAAGTGAACTAATCATGAACAGGCCTAAATTTCCTAGGAACGTGCTCTACTGGAGCACTTATATAGCTCCACAAATGAAAAAAAAAAAGGTTGAAATTGTCCTAAACAGACTGAACTCTATATTGTTAACTTAAGGCATTTTCTTCAGTATTTGAATCATTTGTTTCTCACAGAATCACAGAATGGTTGAGATTGGAAGGGACTGACCTCTGGAGGTCATCCAGTCCAAACCCCCTGCTCAAGCAGGGCCACCTAGAGCCAGTTGCTCAGGACTGTTTCCAAACAGCTTTCAGATATCTCCAAGGATGGAGACTCCACAAGCTCTGGGCAACCCGTGCCAGTGCTTGGTCACCCTCACGGTAGAAAAGTGTTTCCTGATGTTCCAATTAGTTGTTCCCAGGGATCAAGGTGAGGCCGACTGGCCTGTAGTTCCCCAGGTCTTCCTCCTCACCCTTGTTGAAGATAGGAGGGACATTTGCTTTCTTCCAGTCTTCAGGCACTTCTCCCAGTCACCATCATCAATCAAAGATTATTGAGAGCATCCTCGCAGTGACATCTGCCAGCTTCCTCAGCACTCATGGGTGCATCCCATCAGGGCCCATGGATTTATGTCTGTCCAGTTTGCTTAAGTATTCCCTGACGTGAATCACTTCCACCAATGGTAGATATTCCTTGCTCCAGCCTTTCCCTGGTCTCTGGGACCTGCGATTCCTTAAAGATGGTCTTGCTAGTCAAGACTGAGGCAAAGAAGGCATTCAGTACCTCAGCCTTTTCTGCATCCTGTGTAATGAGGTGTAATGTGTCTCATTGAGCAATGGGTCCACATTTCCCCTAGTCTTCCTTTTGTCAGCTATGTACTTATAGAAGCCTTTCTTGTTGTCTTTGGCATCCCTGGCCAGATTCAATTCCTTCTGGGCTTTAGCTTTCCTAACCTCATCCCTGGATGACTGGACAATGTTTGTATTCCTCCCACGTTACCCGTCCTTGCTTCCACCCTCTGTATGCTTCCTTTTTGTGTTTGAGTTTGGTCAGAAACTCCTTGTTCATCCACACAGGCCTCCTGACATTTTTGCCTGACTTCTGATTTGTTGGGCTGGAACTCTTTTGAGCTTGGAGAAGGTGATCCTTGAATATGAACCAGCTTTCTTGGGCCACCCATCCTTCCAGGGCCTTATCCCATCTTTGAAGATGCCAAAGTCTGCTCTTCTGAAGTCCAGGGTTTTGAGCTTGCTTTTCACCCTTGTCCTCACCCTCAAGATCCTAAACTCCACTCAAAGGTTGTTTCCAGACAACCTTATTTTCAAATTATCGTTGCTGCATCTAAAATTCATGTTCATTTCATGATGTCAATAGTGAGTTCAGGCTTCATGTTGACATTATTGATGACAAAACTGGGCCTAATACTTTTCGCAAAAGAGAATCCTCCATCTGAGGCCTGCTTTGAGATGTTAATTGGCCTGTGTTCAATTCAGGTAACCTGTGCTCTGCTGGTAATGAATAGCCATAATCTTCCCTAGATTGCCAAGGGATGCAAAGTAACGAGCCTAAGAGGACTAATACTTTTCCATTGCAATGTCATAAAGGAATGAAATGGGTATTTTTGATGGAATTCCTGGTTTTCATTAGTTACATTCCTATTAGTCAAATATTTTTCAGCTGAATGTTTTGTATCTTTTCTGCTATTTTCCTTTTGTTGACAGATTGAGCAGCCTGTGGGTATGTGGGGCAGCCCACCTGCCCCTGTTGAACCACAGAATTTTAACATGGCCATGGTATGGCAAAGAAAATTTCTCTTCCAGTGCAGATTAACCCAGTCTACACATTTAAAATGATCCATTCCCAAGAGGTGTTTCTAGCTATCTAAATTTTCTGTAAATTTGAAACAAATTTCATTATCCTTAGATGATGTGAGCAAATCATCCTGTTACGTTTCAAATACAGAACCAAAATATTTATCACCCAGGATCTAGAAAAAACTATTGCCCACCTCTGTCTTTCCTGCAGTGCTATTAACAACTTTATCTCTGGCTAGTAATGACCTATTCCAAGAGTTCATATACAGAAGGTGGTATGAAACTGTTTTAAAAGAAACTGTTTTAAAAGCGTATGCAGCCCAGTAGAGAGGAGCAATGTCACTTTGTATGTGCTGTATGTGCTGAAAGTTTGCCAGCTCTTGCTGAAGCAAATTCCCACTTCCCAGCTCCCATTTGGCCACTCTCCCCTGCCGTCAGAGGTGACAACCATTTTAGCGAAACCACCTGAACTGATACGTCTGTCATAGTTCAAACTCATGTCTGAGCAAAATAACTGTCATGGAAAGCTGCCTTGACGTGGCCAGCAGGACAGCTTTTGGATACCTGGAATGGAAAAACAACACTTAAACATTAATATACTACAGATTCTTTAATTTCTGCTCCAACTGCTGTAAAACCTGGCACAGGACTGGAGAAATAGTAGCTGCAACTTCATCAGCCATTGAATTTAGCGGAAAGGAGAGCTTTACCAAGATCAATGAAGTGTTGCGGATCATGATTTATTCTGGAGCTCTGCTCGGGGGAGGAGAAAAGGGAAGGTGCTCTCCCCTCTGCAAGCATTGCTCGTGGATTTATTGAGAGCTATCATCTAAAGCCGAGAGACGAAATTCAGTGTGTATGGATACTCTTTGAAAGACTGCCAAAGGCTTTAGAAACAAGAACATAAATTGAAGGTGAACAAAACTGCAATTGAAACTATCTCCAGCAAATATAATTAAGAAAATAATCTAGTGAATGAAAAATACATTGGGTTTTTAGAAATTATGTCATTTTCAATAATACAAGAAAAGGTTTTCTAAAGGCAGGAATTCCCAAATTAAAGAGTGATATAAGAACCACTTTCAAGTAAATAGTCTGTCCCAGAGCCAAAAACTGTTACTGCCTTACCAGCAACAATACCAGCATGTGGCAATAAATGTTCACAGTCCCCTGAGCTATAGCACTGCTGTTTGCTCCTGGCACACCTTCAGCTTCTCCCGCTTGGTCTTAGTCCTGACAGCCACCCCCCACACTCTGCTATGCCTTTGGCTTCTCTATTACAACCTTCATAACTATTTCCCCTTTTTTTTCTCATTTTCTCTTGCTGTATCTCTATATATCTATAATTGCTGTCCATACCACTGAGATGGCATAAGCTTTTAGCCAAAGGTATCCTCTTTCCTCACTGTGGAATTATGATAATCTAATAAACCGTGAATAAAGAACTTTCTATTTCCAATCAGTTTCATTCAGAATTTTTCTCCTTTGGAAAATTATCTCTTTTAAAGCACCAGTATGTGTATGACTAGCAGGGATGTACTCAGTTTGCTATACTGAATGTAATCATGTCATGATCGTTCATCCTTAGGCAACCACTAACTTCCAGTCTAGTGACAAATTCATCTTTATCCAACAAAATGAAGTCCAGAACAGATTTTCATAGAATCATAGAATCATTGAGGTTGGAAAAGACCTCGAAGATCATCGAGTCCAACCATCGACCCAACACCACCATGCCCACTAAACCATGTCCCTAAGCGCCTCATCTACACGTCTTTTAAATACCTCCAGGGATGGGGACTCAGCCACTTCCCTGGGCAGCCTGTTCCAATGTTTCACCACTCTTTCAGTAAAGAAATTTTTCCTCACATCCAATCTAAACCTCCCCTGCCGCAACTTGAGGCCATTTCCTCTCGTCCTATCACTTGTTACTTCGGAGAAAAGACCAACACCCACCTCGCTACAACCTCCTTTCAGGTAGTTGTAGAGAGCGATGAGGTCTCCCCTCAGCCTCCTCTTCTCCAGGCTAAACAACCCCAGTTCCCTCAGCCGCTCCTCATAAGACTTGTTCTCCAGACCCTTCACCAGCTTTGTTGCCCTTCTCTGGACACGCTCCAGCACCTCGACGTCCTTCTTGTAGTGAGGGGCCCAAAACTGAACACAGTATTCGAGGTGCGGCCTCACCAGGGCCGAGTACAGGGGCACGATCACTTCCCTACTCCTGCTGGCCACACTATTGCTGATACAGGCCAGGATGTCATTGGCCTTCTTGGCCGCCAGGGCACACTGCCGGCTCATGTTCAGCCGGCTGTCGACCAGCACCCCCAGGTCCTTCTCTGCTGGGCAGCTTTCCAGCCACTCTTCCCCACGCCTGTAGCGCTGCATGGGGTTGTTGTGGCCAAAGTGCAGGACCCGGCACTTGTCCTTGTTGAACCTCATACAGTTGGCCTGGGCCCATCGATCCAGTTTTGTTTGCATTGAGCACAATATCATTTCTGTTTGAAATGACTTTCCTTAAAAAACCCAAACAAATCATCATTGATATTTTGCTACCAACTGCATGGATACAGTAGCCATATCTCAGGAACTGAAGTCTCCCATTACACCTCGATTCCCCTCCATGCATTACTGACTGGTCCTTACAGAATAACACATCTTATTCTGAGGTTTGATTTGTGTCTCTTGTTTGAAATAGTTGAGTGGAGACGCCTTTACAGCACTATTAGTTACATCATTGATTGATGCGTACCCTCAGTCCTGCTAACGCAGATGCAGGTGGTGGTTTTAGTACAGAGGACTGCCTCTCCTATGATCCTGTGGTCCATGACCTTATGAACTTGCATAGAGCTCCACAGCACCAAGACTCTGGGCATCTCCTATTCCATCCATCCATTAATTCCACAAATTATCTCAATTTCAAGTACTTTCTTTATAGCGAGTGTATTTTATTCTTTACATAGACTCATTTTTGCAGACTCCTCCTTTTGAGCAACCTGGTGTGATCTCATGGCTGGCCCAGCTTTGAGCAGGAGGTTTAACTCGTGATCTCCTGAGGTCCCTTCCAACCCCGGTCATCCTATGATCCTAAAATCCTCTCCACTCACCTCTTTTTTGCCCACTCCACCCTTTTTAGACTGGTTACGGGTAGATATACTAAATCTGTTTATTCAAATCAGCAGGCTTTTAACAAGATAACTATATCAGATTTTTTCTATATAAATTCCCAGTTCCCTTGATTTTAATTCATAGGAATAGCACTCACATGTAAACAATAAAAAAACATATTTCTTTCATGTTCGTTGTTGTACAGGTTCAATTTTGAGTTTGGACTGCCTGGACCTTCACAGTACCCTACTAAAAAAGCTCTTGGCTGCTCCAGCTATTATTTGACTGAAACCCTTCACAGTACCCTACTAAAAAAGCTCTTTTTTTGAAAAGCTCAGCTATTATTTGACTGAAATGATAGTATTGTGCTGTATGGTTCATCAGCTGTGGGTCAGGCTGTGCTAAGCACAGACAGACAGCTTTCGGCCAGCCCTGAGCACAGGTATGACCAGCTGTCTAGTGGGGAATGGGGGGAGACTGATCTCCAATACATCTCAGTCAGGTTGTGCCTTCCACAAACCTGGAAAACTGGCCTTTTTCCAACATGCCAAAAGCGCTGAAATTTCTACTGTACTGTTGCTATAGCCAGCCAGAGCCATCCCGCCGTGCCCTGCCTTTCACTCTCCAGCTTGCCTTACAACTTAGAGCTAATAGGGGGGCAACATCTGCTCCCCTGTACCCTTCCAGGGCTCAAGGAGCAAGAGGTGGTGATGAGATTATTTCCAGTAAAAAAAAAAAAAAGCAATGGTGTAAGGCACGTGTTGGGATCTTCTGAGGACTGTATAGCAGCTGAGACCCAGGGATCTGGGGGATGAGTCATTTAAGCCAGACACAAATTTTCCCCACCACCTCCCCACCTCACATGAAAGGAAAGAGGGTCAGAGCCATACCATCTGCACATCTCTGTGGGAGCAGAGGCCTGCAGAGAGGATTGGGCCACCCGCAACGCTTAGCAGAAAACAAAGCAAAACAACTTGCTCTGCAAACCTTCCTCGAACACGCTCATCAACAGCTATCAGCTGATTTTATATCAACGAGCATTTGCAATGATTAACCCTTATTTCCACTCTCCAAATGGGAAAGAAGATTAAACTAAAGAAGAAGAAAATATTATGAAGGAGATGACACTATGGAGAAGATGATATTATGAAGAGGGGGACATTAAATTAAATCTGTGAGAGTGTTTCAGAGCCATTGCCATTGAAGCTAAGACAAATTTGCCACAGAAAACGCAGCACTGGTTAGAAAGTGCTGTAAGGATTCAGAGTGCTCTACTGTTGTCACACTACCTTACTATATTCACAAAGGGTTTAGAAGTCAAATTTGAAATGGAAATTCACAGGAGAGCCAACTGAACGAACAGGATAATATGTCACCAGAAAATGTAGATTTGCAGAGCTTGTGAATTTGTATGAAAATCCCAAGACAATTTCTTCATTGATCAGATTTCTATCGCTATACAAATCTTCTCGTGTGCAGATTACTGCAAAGCAGTCAAAATTAACATTTGTTCTTTTATTATTAGACTAGAAAATTTCAAACTTTTATAGCTTCCCCAATTATCACTTTCCATTAGCCCAGTTACCCAATCTAACTATTTTTTTCCTAGGATGATTTCAGCATTTTTTCAGTTTTGAATCACCCAGCAATAAAACATACAATGGGGAGAAATTGGCAATTGTTGTATAGGGTTATGCTATTTATTCAGGAAAGTATGAGCCTGTTTCATACTAAATGTACCCTAAAAAGGCAAAAATTGGCTTAAAATTTCTGTTAAAGTTACCACACTTGTTACCACAAGAAACAACATATCCCCCCCCCCAATATTGTATTACCTATGAAACTGCTAAGAAAGATTTATTCTAGTTGACACAGTTAAAATAAAAACTGTTGGCTAAAACTACAAAGTGCCCTGTTTCTAAAAGAACAAAGAACGGTTCCACAAAGCTTAATAAATTACAGAATTTCTGATATATACTTCCCATATTCATTTGTTCCAAGTAGATGCATGTAAGTAAAGGACTGTTGGTTTCATCAAAAACATGATGTATACTTAATGAGACCAGCTCTGTTAATTTTACTTTTTGATGGTATATTTTTTGGAAATTGCAATGAAATGTGGCAACCATCACTGTTTCCTTCTCCTGGATTGCTGCAGAAAGTAGCTGTGTCCCCTTGTACTGTTGGAAAATGAAATAACCCATACAAGTAGCTTTGGAATCTCTTGAAGCTCAAAAATTAATGGTAGGAAAACTGCTATACAAATAAAAAAATATTTTAATTAACTCTGGAATGATCACTACTAAAAGGATTTTAAGGTACTAGAAATATTGGGAGTTTTAAAACAAAGAGAATACAGAGGTCAGGAAATCATCTTTAGATTAAGCAAATGTCACAAGAATGTATTTATCAGAGAAAAATTAGGGGCTTCTTATATAACTAGCTTTTCTTCTAACATACATGTTGAGTTATGACGTAGAGTGGGTCCCTGCTGTTCATTATACCAAGAAATAAAAGTTCAGATATGTGTCATGATAGAGGCAGATTTCCGTTGTCACTAATTTGGCAGAAATATAGGAAATGTGGAAGAGATGTAGATAGAACATAAAAGCCTCACTGTGAAGTTGGGCAATGGTACAACTCCAAATCTTAATTACTTTATTGATTAGCTCTATAAAGATGATGCCCTGTTAACAAAAAGGATATGTTACCCATCCTCTGCCTATTGCAGTGCTGTAGCAATTCCAGCAAGCTTAGTATATAGATTTATATACTTGTCTCTACAGCCCATTTGTACAAACAAGTAGCTCAGAGGATTTAGCTAACCCCCATCTGGTTACTTTAAAAGCAGAAGTACAAAAATATGAAAGTAGCAGAAATAAAAATCATTTTAACTGGTCTCCATCTGGCAATTTTAATAATGGAAATGGAAAGTTACAAAACATGCCAGCTATCCAGGGTTTGTACAAAAAGAAAAATTGTGATTAAAAACATTTTAGAGATTCCTGTACAAGACAGGTTAGCTAAGAGTTTAGCTGAGGTTCGGCTAACTTCAGTATCATGGGAATCTAGGTCACAGTTTAGCATAGCACGGGAAAAGCCCTTTTTCTCCTAAATGTTGGGGTTTACAGCAGTACATAATTATTGCCTTGTAAACCAACTTGAAAATAATGGCTCAAATGAATATTAGGGTGCCTTTTTTCTGGGTTGGAGACTAAGGCTGAACAAGGAGATTGCTAAAATACCTCCTTCTGCAACTGATGATGTGACATTAATTTAAAATTTTAAAACTCTCTTACATTCTCAGAAATGTTTTCTTTTGGCTAATATGTTTAGTAGCTGAAAGTGTTAAGATTGCTCAGGAAGGGCATGATCAAACACTCATTTGAAAGAAGAAAAGAGAAAAAAACCTCATTGACTACTTTTAATTGAATTCTACAGATCAGATGTGCATATTATATTAAGAAGCTTGGATGCTGAGACCATCACTGCTGCAACATTTAATGCAATATATTTTCTAACTTAGTCCAAAACCTTTCCACAGCGGGTTTGGAATGATCATGGTTTGCATTTTTCTTCTTTTTTTTTTTTTTGTTCTTCTCACTTCTCACTTTTGTTTTGTTTCACTTTGAATACTTCACAGTGTTTGTATTTTGAAAGCTGGCCTATTTTCCCTCACAAAGCAGCAGATTCAGTTTGTGGTATAAATGCTAAATCAGCATGTGTCAAACTTGTTAAACCTTTTTTATGCCAAGCCTTGAAGGACCTGATAAAATAAAGCTGTAAAGATATACATTTTAATAAAACATTATTCATGCACTGTTAGTCCACAAAATATTCTCATGTACTATATAGAAATGAAAAGCAACATTCCTCTGGCCTAAAGCTAACTTTTTATGACTCCCTTGGTAATTTTTCCATTCTTTAATATGACTTTATTTATTTATTTTACAACGAGCTTTCAGAAAAGGGATGGCATTTTTCTTGACACATTTGTATGTGCTTTTTTATTTTTCCTCTGACCTTTTACATCATATATAGAAAATTTAATAGGGATATGGAAATCAGACAGGGTAACTGCTGCAAGCAATATGTGCTGATCAAAACCCAGAGACAGCAACTCTGTCTAGAGCAGAGCTGTGGTTGTGTGGTTCAGACACTGGCCTGGGAGTCGTGAGATCTGGGTTTTCTTCCTTAATCCGCCTGACCCCCCTGAGCGATACCAGCTCTTCGTTTGCTCAACGGGAATGATAATATTTACATTCTCCCATTCTTTTGTCTATTTAAGTGATAGGTGGCTCGAGAATCCTACTGTCTTTCATAGTGTTGGTACAGTATACAGGACGGTGCAGTTATTTCAGCTGATGCTTTTAGGTATTACTGTAAGGTAAAAATACACATTAGGGACATAAGTATGCCACCCTAGTGTGTGACTCTGTCCTCCTGCAGTCCGAGAAAGAAAGCCCTGAGACAAGGAGGACTTCAGTGCTAGTTTGTAGGCAAAGCCAAGCCTTTGTGTGCTTAAATACTGGAGCATGAGGTTTTATATTTCCCAATCTGCAAGCCCTTTAATGCATAGGTATGTCTCAGGTATTCCAATACTGGCTGCATCCTGTAGGCTTTCTGAAGACATTAACTGGTAGGCACGTAGCGTTCAATGGTAGATCTATAGCTATCTGTTGCCATCATTCAGGAAATCTCTTTTATTGGTGTGGTTTTCATCTATTTGGACTCTGTTCACAGTCGTGACTCACATCTGTCTGTAAGCCATCCATTCAGCTGTATCAGAGAACATGAAGAGCACCATGATATTGTCAAGGACATCGGCAGATTTCCAGGCTTCGTGAATGTACAGACCTACAGGACCTCCAGAACAGGTCCTCTGGACATCTCCTTCAGGGACTGGTTTTCCTCCCAAGGGCCCTCTGCTAGAAGAGCAGCTACCATCAGTAAATCAAGCCCCACTAGATCCAAACTTTTTTTCCACCCCCACAGCTATGTGGAAGTCAGTAAAACTTCTGTGGATATTTGTTCCCTCTTCTGCCCTGATGGCTCACGGTGTGGGTCACTACCATTTTCTCTAGTAGGGACATAGGCCCCAGATGCGTCACAACCATGTGGACGTTTTTCAGAGGCTCTCAGGAATGCAAACTAGTCAAAGGGTCAACCACAGTTCTCCTTGAATTTGGCCACGCTGTTGCTGACTGAGTGACCAGCAGTCAAGGTCAACATCTGGATTGATAAGGAGTTCTTCAGGAACAAAGAATTTCTGTTTTGAGGCAGTAACAACCAGTTGCTGTGCAAATATCAAGGACTATAACTGGGTTAAATATAGAACCATAGAAAAATACAAGGACTGCGGGAGATAACTATCTTTAATACAGCATGACAAAGTATCATTTTCTCTTATTATGCAAAAAATGAGGTGCATGGAGAAAGAGGCAGAACTGCGGTTGGGAATGTAGTTTAGCTCCTCCACTGTAGGCATTAGTAGCACAAAGCAACTTATTCTTTCTTTTTCTCCCCATGCCTAAGAGTATTTTTTCCTGTCTTGAAGGAGTCCCACTGTTCTTCCCTGCCTTCCACACCTGCTCTCTTCCTTGTCTGCTGAGCTACGAAGTAAAACAATAAACATTCAAGGCACAAAAATTCATGTGGTTTGGCTCCCAATACTCAGAAGCTCATGAACTCAGAAGGAAGGAAAGATTTTTTTGTAATTGAGCCTTGAGTTCCTTCTTCAGCAGATGAGCTGCTCAGATATGAAGGTTAAATCCATATTCTGCCGTACTTAAAGGTATTTTGGACTGAGGATTTCAGTGGGATTCTTGCCAAAAGAGCGGGCATACAGGGAGTGCTGGCTGGTTGTGCAAAAGTAGGTAGAAAACTGTCCTAGGGTTTGGGAGGTGGGTTTTGCTGCACTGGCATGCTGGGTGATTAATGCAAGCCACTTAGTATCTCCTTCCTCCCCCTTGCTGTGCCTTAGGTTCAGGAGGAGCAATGACATTTTTCTCCTTTGTACTGATTTGAAAGCTACTGATGAAAACTGCTACTTAAGGATTAGTTAGTAATGTAGAGAGGAAATTCTTGGGGAAAAGAAAAAGAACAGTAAATATGTTTTTTAGTCCAAATGTATACTACGTGTTTTTAAGGCAGGAAAAAAGCCTTTCTCAGAAAAATGACATTTCCAGAATAACTTTTCATATTCACAGCATTTTTTTTTTTTTCTACTGAAAGAACATGGATGGAAAATTTCCAGCAAGCTCTGAAAACAAATTAATTCCTTGTTTTGCTAAACATACTTCTATACTATGGTTATATTATTCACAAGCAAAGAGAATCTTAAAAGGAAAGAGTGGTTGATTTCCCATATCCCTGTAAGTGAAGCTGTTATTACCTTTGCTGCTGCTCAGAAAAATCTCAACAGGTCATAATGTTCCACTGTGTGTCTTAGACCTGAAGGAGCAAGGGAATTCACATTCATTTAAAGATACTGCAGTACTGCCTCCATAAATCCCCTCAATGGGACAAGATGTAGGCCTAGCTTGATGAGATAAAGATAGTGTTTTATACCAAGTTTTCAAGCTTCATTCTAAATAGTCATTGATTTTGTGGGTATACATCAGACTTTTATGTTCTTCTGGATATCATTGTCTACGATTCCATCCTTTACTTTAAAAAGAGCAGCAATTGACTGGCAACACCCAGAATACATCCTAAAACATCCATTTACTGTGTTTTAGGGTCTTACTCTAATGCAATAAAGCACTTTTATTTCATATGAAGAATGATTTATACTTAAGTTAATGTCCTAAGTGTAACACATCCACACTGGGTAATGTTATCATAGCATATTTTTCTTCTCTAAGAGTTAACCTACTATCTAACTTGCTTTTGCAATGAATGTTTGCATAATGTAAAACAGCCACTTTGACACTAATAGAAATAAATGGCTGAAAGAACACAAAAAATTGAGACCTTTTGCTTACTATTTAAATTCTTTCAAATAGCAGTGCTGTGTGAAATTCTAATACACTTTCTGCAACAGTCAGATATTAAAATGGTCTAAAGATTAGAAAATCACTTAAAAATGTAATTAACACAGCAGCACAATTCTCTGTGGTCTGTAAGATACGATGCATTTAGTGTAGCAAATAAAACATAGCATAGGACAGTCATCCACGTGTATTATACATCTAATCCACTAAAATATGTACATAGATTTACTGCATTTGCTTTACAAACTCTGTATTTTCTGGCCTTGAAATTAAAGAATGATTTTTAATTTAATTTTACAGCTTCTTTGCTGCTGTTGGGGTTCTTTTTAGTTAATTTCTTCAGAAAATTCCTAGTTTTAAACCAACAGTAATAAAGCTGGCAATTAAATACGTAAGAATGTATCCTAAAAAAAAATACTCTTATTCATGATTTATACGATCACAGGTTGGAAGGGACCAGAGGAGGTCATCTAATTCAACTTCGTGCTCAATCAAGGTCAGGCTTACTTTTCCATGGAGAATGTCTTGTTTTTGGTGCCTAAATCTTCATACTTATTTTTGGTTAAATGTTCAAAACTAGGAAGATGGTCTTGCTCTCAACAGCCAGCTACATCCTGAGCAAATCTGTGCGTTAGTGCTTTGAAATGATGGTGTGTTTCCTCAGGGATCTCAGTTTCTGAAGCCATTGTTATGTCTCTGACTGCTTCATGAAAGTTTTGCCATGGGACGGTGTTGTTTTGCTCATTTCAGAGGAAATCAATTTTTAAGGATTTAAAAATTGTGAACACTTCTAAAAGTTTAATAGTTGCCTGAAATTACTTTGCATAAAGACTGAGATGCTACCACAGTTAATGCACCAAAAACTTAAGGTCAGGACAACAAATCTCCTGTGAGTGATCTATAGCCATCTGAAACGTGCTATATAATCCCTGGATCTCTGCTTTTCAGTCTTATACATTGATCTTCACATGTTCTTAATATTTTCCATATCTTTATACCCTATAACCCAGTTTCTGAGTCCAGTAATGAATAGAAGAATCAAAATACTGAAAAAGTGGTTACTACAGTTTTCCTAACTCTTGGGCAAGGGTATTGTTCTGAGTCCAAAGAAGACGCTATGCCACTAAATTTAAAAATCACACTGAAGACTTTTGTAATGTTGTTTCACATGTTCTTAATATTTTCCATATCTTTATACCCTATAACCCAGTTTCTGAGTCCAGTAATGAATAGAAGAATCAAAATACTGAAAAAGTGGTTACTACAGTTTTCCTAACTCTTGGGCAAGGGTATTGTTCTGAGTCCAAAGAAGACGCTATGCCACTAAATTTAAAAATCACACTGAAGACTTTTGTAATGTTGATACAGATGAAAGCCTCTTTAAACTTTATTGAAACTGAGTCTTCGAACCTTGAAGATATTTATTCAGGCCAAATAATCTTCCTAAAGAGAAAGCCTGGACAGAGTGATAAACAATATGAAGTAGATAATTGCAAGATTAAGTCTGAGAACACACTCAGAAGCCTAATTCCTTTTCGTCGGACGCTATGGAGACTTAAAAGAATAATATTTAAGACAACTGACTAGTAAGCAAAGAATAAGCAAATTAATAATGGAAATGAAACTAGAAAATGCATGGTGATTGAGAAACCACAAATAATTATATATTTAGAACTCCTTTCCAGGACTTACTACCTCAGTGTTACAAGCATGGTGACAAAGTGATGGGGTGTTAGTAAGGAGTACAATTAAAAGGAAATAGACACAGATAGTCAAGTGCTCTACATGGTGGAGTTAGTACTACGTAGGGAAGCAGAGATTGTTGTGGTACTCAAAGCAGTGCAGTGGCCTCGGTGATCAGCAGGAGCAATCCAGTCGAGAGGTAGAGCACTGTGCTCACACCTCTGCATTGCTTCTGTTACCCAAAGCTATTGAAGCTCTGAGGAGCCTCGTCTGACCGTGTTGCTGACCCTGCTGCGAGCAGAAGGTTGAACTAGATAAGATCCTTTCTAGTCTGCATTAACCTATGAGCCTATGATCTTAGGATCCCAAGACAAAACCAGCTTGGACATCACTGTGTGACAAAAGGTTGCAACACACATAAATGAACTGAAATTCCACTTAGAGTTGCACTTGAAGGAAGAACAGGAGCGAGGGAGTAAGGTAGACCAAGAGTGGCCTCTTTTCCTCTTTCTAACCATGTATGTGCTTTCAGGCCTTAATTATAATATGTTCAATGCAACACTAATTCTGTGTGAGCTGCTGTTCAATGGGTAAACAATATTTTCCATTAAGGTGTCGGGGTCAATGATATGGATAATTAGCTAGCACTATGGTTCAATACATTAATTCTCTCTGAAGTAGTAGTAAAACGTATGTTGACTCTCGGTAACCTCAGTGTAGATGTTGCAACCTTGTAATGGATGTGGGTGCAATAACCTGCTTGAGCTTGTCTCCTTGAGATAAGGTGTTTTCTTAAGTGATGATGATGAATGCTGCTCTTTTAGGGAGCCAGAGAGTGTCATTAAACTAGCTAATATTTTGCTGCCCTCCCATGTAGAGCAAGCATTGCTAAAGGGCAGGAATGCTGTCAAATCCTTACAGGCTGGAGCAGGGAATAAAGCAGAGAGAAAACAGGATGAAAAAAGTAGATAAAGGGCCTAAGGTGAATTCAGGCCTAATACAGAGTACATTGAGTTGTTTTGTTTGCTTGAGAGAGTGTCATTAAACTAGCTAATATTTTGCTGCCCTCCCATGTAGAGCAAGCATTGCTAAAGGGCAGGAATGCTGTCAAATCCTTACAGGCTGGAGCAGGGAATAAAGCAGAGAGAAAACAGGATGAAAAAAGTAGATAAAGGGCCTAAGGTGAATTCAGGCCTAATACAGAGTACATTGAGTTGTTTTGTTTGCTCACTTTTTTCCCTTCCTCAGTAAAAGTAGTTCAATAGTTATATTTTTTCAGAAGCAGAACTCCCCCCAACTCTCCCCATACTCCTCAGTCACAAACAGAGTTCATCATCTATCAATAAAAGCACTTCAGATCTCTCTAGACCTGGAGACACCAGGCAGAGTTATTAGTTCTTCTCCAGCTTATTCTGAGGTGCCAGAGTTCAAAATGAAAATGTACAGATTGCTGGTAGCCATGCCAGAGCCAGAGAAGAGCACAGATCTATCCCTGCATCAGTCTCTGCATCTTTATAAACACAAACTAGCACAACCAAGGATATCAAGTTGAGAATAAACGCCTGTGTGCAAAGCATTTTTGTCTGTGGCAGGCCTTAAGAAACTAGAGGGCAAATTCTCTGCTGATGTAATTAGCACAGCATTGTTAAACTCCATGGACCTGTACCAGTTTAGAGACACATGAGATTTGACCCCATTACTTTATTTAGTGGCACTTCTAGTAATTTCAAATTGTCAAGTCTGCATTGCTGTATTCCAACAAGTAACACCTTTAAACTCTGCCAAGAGCTTTTCTTCCTCTAAATGTTGTGCAAGCAATTGTCTTTCCTTTATGACCAAACCTAAACCATGAAAGTAGATGATTTTTTAGTTATCTGTGTAGCAGTTTATATCCCAAAGAACACCAACACAGTTTAGAGACTCTGAGGTACAATTATCCACTTTGCAAAGACAACTGCAGCTGGGGGAAATACAACAATCATTTTATACTAATATGACACAAATATATTTAGATAGGAAATACAAACAGTGAGGTTTCTCTCCTTGACACTCTGGGCAGGTAGGAAGATCTTGTTTCTTCATCTTAAAAAATCAAGAAAACCTAACAGTGTTGTGTTATGTTTTGTGAATTTAGGAGAAGGGATTTGTTCTTTGATGACTTGGAAGACAACATTCCTTACGAGGAATCACTGGCATGTTGGTGCACATAGGTTTTCTTTGGCTTGTCATCATGGTAAAGACTCCAGGTAACACCTTGGTTAATTCAAAAGATATGGTAGACTCATATCCGATGCTCTGCGTTTCCCTGAGAAGTGGAATATGCTGCCATTAGGTAAAACCTGCCTCTATAAGCATGCTTCAAGAAAGAGCTGCTAGTTGCAAAGAAGCAAATTAAAATAGATTACATGTCTCCAAGGGAAGAATGGCCCAGTGTAGACTCTGATGGTTAATAATGGTGCACCGTTACTAACTGAGGAGAAGGAAACCCTTTACCAGAATACAAGCCTCTATTGTACAGACAGCTGAAGCAATCTCATGGAGTTCAAAACATACCGCCTGTTTATGAGTGTTGCTCTATTGCTTTTCTGATGAATACACTCCTGTGTCCAAGCCAGACTACTCTAAATGACAGGTAACCTAAGAAATTTCCACTTAGGGATATTCTGGGGTTTCATTTCTCTCATAACTTTGATTGGCACAAATGATGTTGCGTGCTCATGTGATCTTGAATTATAAGATGGAATATACTCTAGTATATAATTATTTTTGTTAGCTTTTTAATATTCCCTACTCATCACCAACCAACCTAGTCATTCAGTTGCTCTGTAAGAAGGAACAATACAAATTTGGACTTCTGTATTTCTGCTAAAGAATGACCCAAATTCATATAATAATCCGGGTTAAAAAACAATAAAATTCTTTGTTTTTACATAACAGCATTATGAGTGTTAGTGTGGACTCCTTTCTTTCATGCTCAGTTTCACCAGTGGGGAGGGCTGAACAGGCCCTTCATGTGTCTTAATGCACAAAGTCACCTACATCTTCTGGCTTCTAGCTAGCCTAGCCAGCACTGTGAGTAAGTATTTCAAGCTATCTTTGCTGTCATTCTTCCCATTTAGTACTGTCAAAAGTTCCTCTGAGTAAACTTTAACTAGAGAAATTGTTCCGTCACCTGCTAACGTCCTGCTTATCCATTGTGCACTTCATTAGCAAATGCATTCAGCTCCGCAACTCTGAATGGCGAACCTTTGTGCACCATCGTGTTAATGTTTTGGAGAAATAAAGAAAGAATGGGTGGAAGGAACATCAAGGGGTCATTCTTTTACCCCAGGCAGGATCAGCTCTCTCTGAACTATTCCTAACATATGTTTATCTAAAGTACTCTTAAGGTCTCCAGTGATGGAGATTCACAATCTTCCAGGCAGTATATTTCTGTGCTTAATTGTTCTTAACATTAAAAAGTTCTTCCAGTGTCTAACATAAATAACCCTTTCTGCAATTTAGAGCACATTATTTCTTGTAACATACAAAATGGGTATAGGGAACAATTCAATCTTTTCCCCTTTTCAGCAACCTTTTATGTATTTGAAGACTACTAATCCTGTCTCTACTTGGTCTTTTCTCTTGAGGAAGCAATCTCAACTCTTTGATTTCTAATAGGTCAAGTTTCTACACCCCTAATCACTCTGCTCTGCCTTCAGCTGACCCAAATATTTCTTGAAATGCAAACTGCAGAGGGAACACCGTGCTTCAACTATGGCCTCATTCATAGAGCAGAAAGACTATGTCATGCATCTTAAAGAGATTATTCCTGCTTGTACATCCCATAATAGTATTTGGCTTTTCTGCAAAAGTGTCACTTTGCTGATAATATTCATTTCAGGGATTCTCTCTTATCTTATTCACCATCATTGTTCTTCTTCTGCAGAGCTGCTGATTAGCCAGTTGTTCCCTGAAGTCATCTTAGATGTTTCAGACTGTTTCTACAAATTGTCAAGCTCATTCTGAATTCTCACCCTCCCAAGAGGTTGGACCTCTTTTCAGTTACTTGGCATCTTCTGTCCTACTAAATACACTTTATTTTCCTCCGTATGCCTTGAGTACAAGTTTCCAGCCATTCCTCTGCCCATCTTATAGTAGTTTAATCTAGCCAATGTTTCCCTTCCTTACTATGACAGTGTCAGGTGAAACATTGTCAGAAACCTCACTGAAGTCAAGACATATAGCATCTACTGCTTCTGCCCTATCTACAAAGCCTGTTACCCTGTCTAGGACGAAATGAAGTTGGTTTGACAAGATTTGTTTCTGACAAATCCATGTTGGCTGTCACTCATCTTTTTGTTATCTTCTAGGGGCTTACAAATTGTTTGCTTGGTTATTTGCTCCAGGATTTTTCTAGGAATTGAAGTTAAGCTGGCAAATCTATCCTCCTTTCCCCCTTTTTTAAAGATGGGCTCAATAATTGCACTTTTCCAGTGTTCTGGACCCCCTGCATAAGCTCCCAAAGATAACCACTGACAGCTCTGAGTTGTCCTGACAGCTCTTTTTCTCTGATAGTGCTCACCTTGGGGTGGATTTCCTGAGGCTCAGTGACCATGAAAATATATAACTAATATAAGCACTTAGTCTCAGTTTTTCTCATTTGCTCATGCCTTTAATTGCTTTCATCACATCAACCTCTTTAGTGAAAGCAGACGCAAAAGAGGCAGTAGACACTGTGGCTTGTTTGGGTGTTTCTGTCCATAGATTTCCCATTCCATTTGGTAGCAGAACAAGTCTTTTCTTACTCTTCTTGAATTGCCTGACTTTCTAACTGTAGACTCTCATACTGGATTCTGTCTTTGATCTGGATATTTCTGATATAGCCCATGATTACTTTGTGTTGGCTTTTTAATAGCTTCCCATGAGGTCTCTGACAAAAGCTTTTGAAAAAAACAAATGAGTTGTGTCAGTTGTATTTATAGTAATCTGGTGTGGTGATGTTAAAAACACTCATCTGCCACATTTAAAGAGTTAAGGCATTTCACACACTGATATATTTCCATCTAATATCAAAAGGCATTTCTGATCACACAGATCTTCAAACATTTATTTATATTTACTTTTAATAAGCACCATAAAACCTGTTTCAACAAGCAGCAATTTAATTGCATCATTGCATTTGATCAGATGAACATCCTGTTCATAATAAAGCCTTCCCTATAAGTAAACATAGAAAATACAAATTAAACTTCCATGTTAAAAGGCATCCAACTTAATGTCTCAATTCTTTCTTTACATGTTGTGAATTGAATTTTTCTCTGGAATAATGTGTCCACTGAAATGTTGCTATGCATATTTACATACTCATATAAATTCTGCTAATACATTGTCTAACTTGGGATTTGCCCCCATTTCAGCCATCAGCATAACTACACTGCTGTAAACCACTTGTAGTTTAGCAGAGCTGATGAGAGAGCTGAAAACTGGAAGAAAACATAAATGAAACAGAGTACAGTTTTGCTTATAAAATGGACATTTTTATTCAGTCCAAGTTTTCCATGAACATGTCAGTCCAAATTTCCAAATTTTAAGTTATTGACATTTTTATCCCCAAAGCACCAAATCGTTTTAAGCATTTTGATGCACTAAGTGCTTATCATTTGCAACAGTGGATATTAAAACATTTTGCATTTTCTGCTCTCTAAATCGCATGGATTGTGTAGGAAAGCCCAAACAACACAAATCTATGGTTTCCAATAATTGTTAATGATGTGGAGTGAATACAGGAGTGGGACGCTAAACTAATCAGTGCTATTGGACATTGGTGAGCAGAAACCACTATATTAGCGCCTAAACTGTTCAGTGATCCATGTCTCCTAATTCTGGGAGATAGTTATGTTAAATTAATTTGAAAATAAGTGGACAGAATCATTATGCCTACATTTATAGCTAAGCTGATGGAAATCAGATGGATTTTAGTTTTGCAATGCACCTCATAAATTGATGCTGAAGATCCCAATAGAGACTTCACCGCCTGCTTTCTGTCCACCCAATAAACTGTGATTATTGGATCCTGATGACATCTGCTCTGAGGCTGTATTAAAATGAATTGAAACAAACCTACAGAAAAAGCATGCTGAAGCAACCTGAATATGGAGGAAGCTGCAGAGCTTATCATCATTGACATATGTGGTCCAAGGAAGGACTGTCATGGAGCTGTGGGCATGTGCTGAAAAGCAAGACTTCTCAAAATGGAAACTCAAACCCACGTCAGCATTGCCTAGGACTGATCCTGGAAAATACGTTCCTTTTTAAAAAAATAATTTTCAGAACAAAATAAAGCACTGAGACAGTTCATAACAAAAGCAAGAAAATGGAATACAGTAAGTCATAAAGGTGTGCCCTTGTGGTTAACGCTCTGAGGCTGGTTTATTTCTGAGACACTGAAATATCCTGGCCTCACTGAGGAGCGGAGAAAGTGCTTGGTGGAAACACCGGGAATACCTTACTACAAACTGCTACGTAATGGATTAATGGTTTTATTAGGTGATTCTACCCAAATTCCTTGCCTAAGAAAAAGCCCACATAGTGAAAATAATAAGGACATTAGGTGTAAATAATAAGAGACGCTTCATTGCAATATATAAGTATTCCTTAACTTTTTAACACTTTAAGCACTTTTTAACACGTTAAAGCACTTTTAACAGTGCTTTTTACTGCTTGTATCAACTTCCAGTTCAGGCCTATGCAATATGCAATATTCAACTCTCACTATTGAAGAAACTGTGATTTGATAAATTTAAGGCATGAGGATCCAGAGCCAGAGAAGCACTAAAGAGCCTTAAAGCCCTGAAATAACAAACATCCTACTAACATAAGTGTGACTTAGGAACTCAGTGCCCTTGGGAAAAGGAGTGTCTTTAATGGGATTTTTTTTCTCTCTACAAATTTATTTTCTAAATCATATTTTTAAGCCTTTCCTTAATATCTATGGCCAGAAAGTAAGAATTTCCTGAATTTTAGAACTTCTAATTTAAGCTTTGATTTCTTTTAATATAAGCAATAATTAAAAATAAAAGTCTTTTGTGCAAACAGTTTTTCTTTTTCCTCTAGGCAGTCAACAATCAAGGACTATGATTGTCAAAACAGGAGAGAAATCAGTCCCTAGCTCTGACAGAGATTTGCTTTAATAGAAGTGGCTATTAAAACTATCTACGCTTCCTGCCCCTATATCCATCCCCTTCTTCTGGGACCTGTACTAGCCATGCTTCACTGAGCAGATGTGCCTTTCTCCAAATTCCTGCATCTGCTTGGGCTTGGACCTGGAAATTCTGGGGTCCATGCAAAGAGCAGCTTCTTGGTCCAGACATCCTTCTCCTTCTCCATATCTCCAGAAACTGTTGATATTCCTTTGGCACCGTTCACGTTGAAATTGATGGGATTCTGCAATTTTGGTTCCTGTGACGTCTACAGTGCTAGTGCCACATAATATATGTCAGGTTGTTAGTCTAGCAAGACAATTAATTTACAGCTCTATAGCTGTTGAATGACAACAGGGCTTTCCAGCTGTTTATGATGAGGAGCCACTGAAGCATGGTGTATATCAGAAACTGCACTGGAATGAATCAACTGTTTTCCAGATTAGCTGAAATGCTGAGCTAATCTGTTCTCTAATCCAATAAAAATATATTTTTTCAATAAGAGGACACGGAGAAACTCTTATTAGTTTAACCACATGCATCAGGCAGCATCTACCTCATTAGCAGTTTGGTGTAACAGACATAAAGTCACTGGAACAGAACATGTTTACAGGGTAAATATCTCCCACTTTGAAAATAAATATCTTGGCTTTGGCTCAGCATTTATTTAGCAGTGGGAAACTGCTGTCCTATGACAATGTTCCATTTCATTGACTTTATCTCCTAATGATGTTATAAGTGGGGACACGTTAACCTCAAAAGGTTCAAAGGTTCAATTTTCTTTAGGATAAGCATGTAGAAACTTTAAAAGCTTATGAGAGATTATCCCAACTTTGGTTGTTATTCTTATTTTCTAATAAGTACTTGCTTCTTTTGGTCCTAACCTTCTAAAAAATCTCTCCCAGGTGATCTCTCTGTCCCTGTTTCCCACCAGAAGATGTGGCTGGTGTGGTTCTATGAGGTCCTGAGCAGGTTCTGGCTGCTGAGGGCACTACATTTCCCTGAATTTTTCAGTGCAGTAAATAAGATCACAAAAGGACTTTCTCTAAATAACCTTCAGTCCAAGGCCACAGTACAGCCATATCCTGCAGCACACATGGCTGGTGACATTCACAGATGGCACAGGGTTGATGCTTTGGTTTTAGGCATTTAGCATAAACGAGTCATTTAGGTTCCCTTTGTAACCACCAGGAAGATTCAGCTGATGCTGGAAGGGACTCGAATTTACCTGACCTTGATGGAGTTTGTCTGGCAAGGTTTTGTCCTGGTTCTCACATTTTTTTTCAGTTAGGTTCGTCTACCCCTTGTGTTCTCCAGGAGAGTCGTCTCTTCTCCTGCGAGCGTATCAAAATAAAACCACTTTTTTTTTGGTTACAGTCCAGGAAGATGACAGTCCTGAAACTATATTACTGTCTGCCAGCCTGATACCTATAGACAATAGCTTTCTCCTCCTTTCTCTAGCCTTAACCTTTGTTCTTTCCCACATCACAATACCCTTGCGGGCTGTATATCCTTTTGCTTATGAGCAAATTTAAAAGTTTCTTCCCAGCTGCTTTTTTCCCTGTCTTATTCAAATCTTATTCTTTTAAACTGCCCAGTTCAAGTCTCTACATCTGTTTTGGCCAGATCCCCACTCATAGTTTACTCACTATTATTTTTTGTCACAAATTAGAAGTAATAAAATTTAAGCAAGACTGGTGATTTTGTGTCTAAATTCTTAGGGTCCCAACTTGTGAAATATAACAATTGCTGAGTACTTCTCATCCTGAGCAGCAAATCTATCAAAGAGTCTGAAATTGGCTACCCCAGCCAGGGGGAAACATTACAAATACACAGATTGCTTGGGAAAATTAGTCTATATAACATCTTCTTACTGTTCACTTATTTCTTCTAGAAGTTTCTCTCTCACACAGACATTTCACTCATAGGAATGCATGCATTAATCAAAATAAATGGCTAGTGTATGGGGCGCACCGACATAATAGATGTACTTAACTCCGATTAAACCAAGCAGTGGGCAATGTAACCTCTCTGTCGCTGCTGCGGCATTGCATACAAATTATGGGAGGCAGGTTTGCCGCTGACCGTTCAGTACAGTCTTTAGTGCTGGGCACTTACCACCAGTTCAGAGACTAGGATCCTTCGGCTTTACAGTTTGATAGGAATAAAAAAAAAAGAAATAAGAAAAGGGGTTAAAGCTTAATGTAGAGATCCCTAAATAAAAGTGTGTACCTTGAAAGTCAAAGACGTGTTCAAAGACAAGTGCCGCCTTCTAATCTTTCTGATGCATGCCTATAAATTGATAGCAATATTGCCAAGTCCTGTGATTTAATGTGAGTCATATGAAAACAAAAAACCCCTCATCTTTTATAAAACGATGAATTTTCAGGTCCGTAAGACCTTGAAGAAAAGCATGAAAATGTGACTCAAGTGTGCCCTATAGACTCAAAAAACAATGAAAAAGTAAATCTTATGCTTTGTCTTTAGTCTTATGATCAATAAGATGCAACGAAATGCATAATATTATGTCCGTATATAATATATATTTATAATATAATATAATATATGTCCATAAGAATGAGATATTGTAGGTCTGGTGCATGATCTGAGCATTGTCAAATACTGTGACCATGCCACAGACCGATAACATCCTACTATTTTTTATTTAAGTGGTTATTTTTTCTATCACCCCACCTCCACCTCTTGTGTTTACTGTGAAACGTGGTCTCTTTCAGCAATAAAGATTCATATACCTGTGGTTATTTTGTCATTTATATGCAGTTCTATCACCACTTGTTTTAATCTCTGTTTTAGGGGGTGTTCTGTTTACTACACTGCAATGATTTTTGAATTAAGCTCAGCAAAAAGTGTTACTACATCAACTATTTCTTTGAATATTTGAATATATTTGTTTGCTTAAACATTGGCTTAGTCAGACAGCACTGAGGATTTGTTTTTAAGTACAATGTTTGCAATTGACAGATGACTTTTCTCTTGGTGGATTCTAATTGCTTGTAACCCAGTGGGAAAATGTTTGCTATTACATATATTGATTTTTTTAAAGTAAGAAAGCAGATTTTTTAAAATAAAACAAGGATTAATGCTTCATAAGCCAGTACTCAATCTGCAAACCCAGTTGGAAGTAATGGAACTATAAATTTAAAATGATGCCTGTAAGAAAGAGACTCAGAATTGTTTGATGTGGTATAACTCTTACCTGTAATACTTCAGATCCAGTGTTATACATGCATTGAAATTCTTAGTTGTACTGCCCTGCAGAACATATTGAGATAGTAATGAAAACAATAAGAACAGTAACGATATTGAAATATTGTTTTCAATATGAAAAGAATACCAAATAGTTTCTTGTGTCTGATGGTTTATACTTGTCCCTTTGGTTCCGTCTTACTCTATGGCAAGCCAAATGAACGTTTATAATTTGAGTGTGGTGATTGTGAAGAGTATTGAAATATGATCGTTGCACAGGAAAAATTATAGTGTGAAAGCAAGGTCGTAAAGTGTTTGCAATGGCATGCAGCTCTTTAGTAAGAAACCTTTGCTATTCCTCATGTTGATATCGCCTTTACAGTAGTTATCATGACAGTATTTGCTTTGATTTTTTTAATACACATTATGTTTTGTATAAGTACATATTGATTTTAATGATACTTGAAAATTCTTATCTTAATCAAGAGCATGCGACAGAAATGGTACAAATGGCCCAATAGTAACAAAATAAGACTTCTTTCTCTTTATTTTCTAAAAATGTACATATGCTTTCCACCCCCAAATTTCAGAAACAGAGAAAATAGAGAGAGTTCCAAACAAAAATTTGCATCAAATAACAAGTCGGATCACATTCAGACGCTACGAGAAGCTGGAGAAAACAAACACTGTTGTCTTTGACTCCATAACCAACAGCTTGATTTACCTATAAACACCAACCACATAATACATATTGGATTATTACATTGGAAGCAGAGTCTCTTGGAATAGCTTATCTTGGTCCCACAATTCCTTACTTAAGTGCTTCTTCTGAACCATTCTTTTTAGGCTAACCAGAGTCTGAAATCTCAAAGACTCCTTTTGATTTTTGAGAGCTTTTATCCTCCAGTATGGGAGGATATGGAAAAATTATTGCAAGCTCACAGTCACTAGCAAATCTTGTGAGGTATATCACACAGACAAACTGTGTTCTTGATGCCTCTACGTTCTATAAAAAGAAGGGAAAATATTTAAGTTTTACTTTTTTTTTTTAAAGTACTGTGGAAAACATGTCTGAGATTCCTACAGGTATTCAGAGAAATGATGTCTGTCATTTCTGTAGGTTTCAGTGCCAGCTTGTAGTTTTTAACAAAGGGATATGGCACCTTTTATAGACCCTGAGTCTGAATAGGAATAAAAAGGGATTTAGTGACTCTGGGACCCATAGCAACCGACGTTGAACAGCATCCCGCTACATCAGTCAGCATACATGACACCTTAACCAATTCTAGCCTAACTAATGATGGATGAAGAGACAGGCAGGTGACAATGCCATGCTCTTTCACTTTATCACAGGGGCTACAAAGCAACTGTCATGCATAGACAAACGTTCTGACTAATGCTACCATTGCCTATTTGCATTTCAGTTCCACACAAGTCAAATTGCTTTTACTGCATGAAAGTTATTCTGATTGTACGTTCTGCTGAAGTGTACGTTCTTGAAACAGCAGCTATTTCATATCTGAAATAATTAAAGGTACAAAGACTTCAAGTGGAAATGTCCACTGAATGAATGAAAGCTGAACATAACAGGAAAAAATCACTTCCATTTAAATTTATCATGACTGATTGTCACTTTCAATTATTATATTTACCCAGTTTTTATAGGGGTGTTTACATTTTATTCAAATGTTTTACCTCATCTTTTAAGGCACTGAGCACCATTAAAATCCATGAGACTGAAGGATATTAGAGGAGGTATTAACTTCCTGCAGGATTAGCTCTTAGGGCTGAGAAATATTAAAGAAAAAATGCTGTTAACTTCATCGTATTGTTGGCACTGTACAGGAGGTGCATATAACCTTACGTTCTCCCTGAAATGCTGTTTCTTCCTCTATCAGTGGGATTTTTCATCTTTATCTGAACCTTATTTAGTGAGAGGCAAGACTCATCCTGGATCACTGTAGTACAAGTCATAATCAACTGTGATTTCTTGAGCAGAACATTTTGCATTTGAAGGTGAGTCATTACTGCATTATGTTAGCATCCAAAAGTGCTGCCCAAGATGAGAAATCCCTCATGCCAGGCACACACATTAAAATGGAGCCCTTCCATTGAAGTTTACAACTGACGTGGGAAAGACGGATCAGAGCTAGGAGAAAAATATATAAATTCAATATTGGATGAATCCCACTTTGTGCTGATGGCAGATCTTTGGATGGAGATTGTCTTCTTCAGTCCAATAAGGCCATCTCTTGTTCCTTATCTTAATGTGGCTTGAGACAAACTTGAACATTATCTTAGATAACTAAACTGTACATAAGAAACTTGTGTTGCACTTACAGAGACAATTATAATCTTATTGCATACATATTTGTCCCTGCAAATGCCCTGTGCAATGTTAAGGCAGCCTAGGCTTCTTGAAACCCACAGTCCTATTTTTCATATTCTCTTTCTTACATTTTAATGCCAATCTATCCAAAGTCTACAGTATCAAACCAGCTTCACTTAAGATATCATAAAAGAGATGTATGGCTTACATTTTTGTTCTAGAACCAACAGGCTCATTTTAATGTAAAGCTGCCTTCATTAAATACCTTTATAAACTTATGGAAAATAGAGTTGCTAAATCTCCCAGCCTGTTTATAAAATCTCCGTGCCAGATGCATTACCTTAAAAAAAAGCAACAACAGCGGCTTTTAGAATTTTTTTCCATTTCTGATTCAACTTGCAGAAGTTAAAAGCTTCTACCCTTTGATACAGTTCATGAAGAGGTCTTTAAAGGCAGTCTCTAAAAAAGACTTTCAGTTTGACCTAAACAAAGGTACTGGGACTTAGCGCAATTGATAGGATTAGTACTTCTCTCTAGCTATCCATGTTAAGACAATTAAAACAGGAAATAGTAAAAATAGAGTAAGGTAGAAGATCCAGGGAATAACCTCTTAGGCTTAGCTATAAAATGTCTAACAGTTTTTCTGCTATATGTTTTTCTATCCAGCTATTAACAGACAGTTAAGTCTTTTGTATCCTAAGCTATAACACATGACAGTGAAAGTGCAAATGGCATGCTTAGGGTACAAGAAGTGTCTGCAGGTAATAGGCGGGCAAAATTAAATAAGAGAGTCTTGCTGACTGGAAGGTGAGATCTGTTAGAGTCTCAAGAGCTTCCTCAGGGAGCTGGTGGGAGCTCTGTAGCTTTGGTTATTTAAATCAGACTGAACATTTTAACAGAGAATACACTTCAGGGAGACATCAGTGATATTTAAGACATCATTTGCAATACATCTAACACACCAGGATTTTGTAAAGCAAATATAAAGTAGTGTGTGAGAGAAACTAAGAAAAAAACACCTGGAAACAAGCTTATACAGGTCCCAGTTCAGCAAAGCACTGGAAAATCATGACCCTCCCCCCCCTTCTTCCAATAAATTTACAAGGATGTCCTATGGCTATAACACTGCTTTAGCCCTTGGGGACCTGCCTGCACATCCTTGTGCTGTCCCAGACCTCATCTGTGAAGGGATGAGGGGCCCTGATAGAGCAGCAACGAAGCTTTCATATGCTCCAGCAAATATACAAACAACAATTCACATATTTAACCAGGAAGGCTGGTCATGAGGTAATACAGAGAGTTGTAAAACTCATAATTCATTTTGTATTTTCCTCCTCACTGTAGTAAAAGTGTTTGCTGAAATGTGTTAATTGCCTTACACCTCTGGAGAGGCTCTGATATTTCTTTGGGATGAAAGTGGACCCAAATTGTGAAGCTAGCCAAAGCCAGCCGACCCCTGCAATGCCTGGACAGATCACATTCAGAGTCCACAGGGTTTTTTTTTCACCAAAAGTTGAACTTCTGCTGTGAAGTTTTATTTTTCTCATACCAATAGTCCTCTCAAAAGAGTACAAGAGAAGTTGAAATGCCTGGGAAGCATGTCATTAAGGTAAATTTGTGTACAGTTTATTTTAAAAATAACCTGATTAGGCATATTTCATGTACTGAACTTCACATGTTAGGAATAGTGCTACTGAAGTCAACGGCACGACTCACAGCATCTTGTACCATTGATAACTTCTGTAGGAAGGGGACTGGTAATAGGATCTCTGTTTCCTTGGAGATCACATGCTTTGGAACCGCTCAAGCAGTATCACAATCTTCTGCCTGTAATACCTTAATCATTTCCACAGAAAACACTTAATATATTAAGATATCACAAGAAGGATGAAGTCTTTAGATAACCAATAAATAAGAGGGAATTAATAACTCCTACCATTCTGGTTTCATGGGACTAAGGCTGAAGGAGAGAAAAAAGGACCAAGAAGCTATTATCAGATTTTGCATTTTTTATGCTTGAAAACCTTTTAATTTCAGATTTCAAAATAGTGTAGCATTTATAAATATAATCAGCAGAATATGCAGAAGATACTCTACTCAAAAGAAGAAATAAAATGCATGTAAAATAAGTTTCTTCTGAGAAACATTTCATTATTACTCTGAAGGCAAATTGATTTTATTAATGTCAGATGAGAGAAAGCGTACAATTTCTTCATTTTCTTTGGGCACAGTCATATTATTAAACACCATAGAGAAGTCTCCAGTGAACCCTTGTCTGAAGGAAGCTTATTTTGGCTTTCCAGATTCACATCCCTGACAGAAGTTAGGTGACTCAGAGGGTCTAATCAATCAGTCTAAGTTTTCTCACGGTTCCCATGGTTGTGGGATATGGGAATCATAGCGGAGTTTAAGTACTTCCAATTCATGAGAATTCAGACTCAGATATGGCTACAAACTTTACAGCTGCCCAAGGACTGTCTGCAAAATTCAAACACCCTCCCCATAAAAGCAACAGATGTAATTGGAACCCAGTGTGAAAAGGGTGACTTATTCACTGCCGCCTTTTGTCTGCAGTGTTTAGATTCAAGGGCATGACCAAGGAAGATGTCCCACTGAGGCCAGCTGTCTGGATTTATGCCAACAATTTACATTTGCTTATATTGCTTATGAGAGAAAGGGCTGATACAACCTGTTATGCAAGACGCATAGTATAAAGAGAGCTAGTCAGAAAAGAATTCCTTTTGCCTCGAGGAAAAAAAATCACAGAAATGATTATTTAGTAAGTATTAATAAATATTTTTTGAAAGTTTTCTATATTTTCCAGATTATGACTGCAAAACTAAAAATTTACTCTCTGATTTTCTTCCCCCCAGCCTAAACCTGCAAATTTTACCAAATAGGGACATTCCATTTCACTGAAAGGAGCTTTCCATCAAAAGACAGTTTCAAAAAGTTTTAACTGCTCTAATTAAACTCCACCAGGAATTATTCTAAAAAGCATGTCTTATAGCTGCAGAAAACCACATTAATGAACACTTGGATGCTGTAGTCCTTCTCAAACATCCTCATATACCCTCAGTGAAATGGGAGGAAGTTTATATGCTGTCATTTGTGCCTATGTATGTCTACAAAACTCATTCTCTGATGGTGAAAAAATGCCATGGCAATGCGGTTGGAAATTGGTGCTACTTGGACTTCTTTGGCTAGATGTTAAAAACGCAAAACTCATTCTCTGATGGTGAAAAAATGTCATGGCAATGCGGTTAGAAATTGGTGCTACTTGCTGGACTTCTTTGGCTAGATGTTAAAAACATTCTGGCTCCAACTAAAGGTCAACTCGGACTCCAGCACCCAGTGGCCAGTGCCCAGAGATGAAAATGGGAGATGATACAATGCCAGAACACCACCCAGACTGCAGTGTTTAGTGTTTCAGTGAGCCAGATGTGATGTCTTGATATTTTGTATAGCTTGAAAAATGTATTTTGTCTAATTGGATGGCTTTCAAGACATGATGGCAGATATAATAGAATCACAGAATCACAGGATGGTTGAGGTTGGAAGGGATCTCTGGAGGTCACCTGGTCCAACCCACCTGCTCAAGCAGGGCTGCCTAGAGCCATTTGTTTCCACCCTCTGTATGCCTCCTTTTTGTGTTTGAGTTTGGCCAGGAGCTCCTTGTTCATCCACACAGGCCTCCTGGCATTTTTGCCTGACTTTGTTGTTGTTGGAATGGAACTCTCTTGAGCTTGGAGGAGGTGATCCTTGAATATGAACCAGCTTTCTTTGGCCCTTCTTCCCTCTAGGGCCTTATTTCATGCAATTCTTCTGAGCAGATCTTTGAATGCCAAAGTCTGTTCTCCTGAAGTCCAGGATTGTGAGCTTGTTTTTCACCCTCCTTCCTGCCCTCAGGATCCTGAACTTCACCATCTTATGGTCACTGCAGCCAAGGCTACCTTTGACTTTCACATCTCCAACAAGCCCTTCGGTGCGTATGAGGTCCAGCAGAACACCTCTCCTTGTTGGCTTCTCTATCACTTGGAGGAGGAAGTTATCATCAATGCACTCCAGGAACTTCCTGGATTGCTTATGCCTGTTGTGTTGTCCCTCCAACAGATAATCTCTCTGCTTATTTTTTCTATAAACTAGGACTATCAGACTCTGTCAATTTTGAGGGTATTTCCCTGCTAGGGATAATTTTTCTGTAGGAAATTGGTCAAAATGGGGTTCATAATTCTTACCGAAATATTTTGTCCCAGTTTGGTGAAACAGTGCCCTGACAGTTTGGGAAAGGGCGCAGTGGAACTAACCCCAATTAGCAGGTACAAATAGTAGTCCAAGCTGGGTAACACAGGAGGGATGCTATTTTTGATCAATGCGCTAGACAAGGTAGTTTTGCCTTCGTCCAAAGAACTGTAGATAATTTTCAGTTTGTGCAGAAAAATGGAGCGATTGGAAAGTTCAGTATGAATACCCAGAAGTTTTCTCCTTTTTGAGCCATCTTAGAGACAAAGTGAACTTCTAATAATTTCCAGAGAAGAGCAAAAGCAATTAAATATAACTCCAGCACGATTTTGGGAATAAAATTATGTCAAGCTCACAAATAGCCCCACTAGGAGTGAGCAGGGGATCTTAGCGGACCCCTAGGCAAGTCTAGGTTACATCGGAGCGAGATCCAGATTCAGTCAACCTGGCACCTCTAGTGCAACTCTCTCGTGCTACAAAAAAATTAATTAGGGAGGGTAAAAAAGACTAATGATTTTCAGAAAGCAGGTATTTCTCAGCAGTCCTGATTTCCAGCCTGTTGGACTTGCACGTGGAAAACAAGACATTCAATCAAGCACTGTTATGTAAGTGCAGCTCTTTGAGAGCACTCCATATACAGTATAAATTCTACAGGCAGAGTGTTTTAAGCACTTGGAAACTGCAGAAGATGGATATGGACTCTTTCTAAATCCATATAGCTTCGAAAACAGGAATAAAAAGAAGTATCAGTATAAGAAACATTAAGAGGTGAGAGGCAAGGTTTATAGGGAGAGGTAATATCTTTTATTAGAATAACTGATAGTGTTGGAAAAAACCAATCTTTCCAGGACAAAAGCCCCTTAAAGCTTGTCTGTTTCTTTTCACTTATATCAGTTTGTCTCGGAAAAGATGTTACTTCTTCCTACAAGTCCCATCTCTCTTCTCCGCTCAGACAATCACTTAAAAGAAGGTATTTCACTTCATTTAAGTGCTTTTGAATAATGAAAGCTGTGTTCCCTGCTTGCCCAGAATGAGACAGAGTTTACACTTGGAGTAGTCAGTACATCGAGGGTAGTCATTTGAATAGGACTGGGATCTGCCCTTTAAAGGGCAATGGGGAAAAAAGAAGGGTCAAAATGAATTTTCAAAACCTCATTTTCCAGTACTAGTTTATCTGCCTCCAGGCAAACAATAATTTTCACATACCTTCACTCACCTTTCGAAGGTACTGCTCCTCATGAGAGAAGGCCAAAGAAACTAACCCAGTGAAACTCAAAGCATTTTGTAGAGATTAAATATTCAAGTTCTGATGTCCCTAGCAGGCTTACAAGTGTTTTGCAAGTGACACCATGGTAACAGAAGTGCTGAAACCCATATTTCAAAGAACGTTACACAAGAGCAACGGAGTACACAAGAGCATATCCTTCTATCATATGGCTGGATTCGTTTTCCTAAGTTGTGGGGAAAATCAAATCAAGCTTCTAATAAGAAATGGGAAACTTTTCATGTTAGTATTTTTCAGGTATTTATTTTCTTTAACTTTCTAACTGGCTGTAATGCTTCGTCCGGTGGGGTTACAGTATCAAGGCAGGCTGAAAAGCTACAAATTGATGGTCGCTGCAGTCGGCACACATTTCATTTGCCTTTTCATATTTATCCAGCAGATGTCCACATCTGAGCTAGTCACCATAGACTCTCTCCAGAGTTAATGGTGAGGAACAGGCATTTTTAGGCTGTAGCTAAAATGAATCTATTTCAAAGATTTATTTTCAGAAGAGTTAAATTGTGCCTGAGAAGCATCTTTTACTTCATTGTCTAGAAGGGTGGTAAAGAGTGGGGGTGAATAGCTGAGATGCTTTCTATACACTGTAGATGCCTACATTGATCAGATGAAACCCATCTTCTACTGCCAAACTACATCAGCCCATCAAGGAATGATTTCTTCTTTACAGCTCAATCCCTTTTCATCTGCTCTGTCTGTGGTATTCAAATGTTTTATGCACACTGTGTCATCCCTCTGAAAACCTCATGAATGTTATCTTTTATTTATGCCCTCAGAATTGCTGCTGATTATATTATGGCAATGTCTTGAAGGCTTAAACAAGATCAGGGCCATCTCTGCTAGTCACTGTCCAAGCAGAGTGGCTGCATCAAAGGCAGGGATCCAGTATTTCTGAGCCAGGGATACAAACCCATTTCACACTCTGGTAAGATCCAAATATGTGTGAAACCTCCTCCCCCCATCTGCTGCCCTGGTTTCCATAGGAAGGAGAGTTTGGTGCATGGGTCAGCCAGGAGCCGTAGCATGGCCCAGCCAGGACCCCAAGATATGTGATTGCAGATCACAATGTTGGTCTGCCACAACACGGTTGTGCACAGCAGCTCCAGTGTGGTTAGGAATGAGACTATGCCCAAGAGAGAAAATGAGCTAAAAGATTGGATTATGTCATCCTGCTGTTTGTGAATAGGAAAAGACGAGGCACAAAGAGATTGATCACCCTGCAAAGTCGATAGAAGAGTCTCAAACAGAAGTCATCGCTTAACCTGCAAGACATTCTTCTTTGAATGTACAGATGTTTTATTGTTTAGTCTTAAACACCTTGCCCACAACCGTATAGCAGCTGTGAGACAAAGCTACAACCCAGGAATTATGACACAGAGTTTTAGCTGAGACTCGAGAGCTATAAAATCTGCAAACCTGTGGGAGAAGGATCTAAAACATATCAAATGCATTCAGTTCCTGCATTTGCTTTGAGAACTGAAAGTTGGAACAGAAAAAAAATACTTCAGTAAGTTTCTTAAAAAAATAATGCAAAAAGCCTATTCCTTTAAAACCTATGCTGATATATTAAAATGTGGAGTTCAGAACTGTAGCATGATCTATTGTGCACAGACATGAATGGCTCTTGATATTTGATTGTTTTATTACTTCCATCTGAGCTAACCTTCGTTACGTGGATTTTACAAATTTAAGGACTTGCCAGCATGCTTGCCAGTTAAATAAAGGGCACAGCTAAGGTCTCCGAACATCTGGTCCAAATACTTAATCATCTTGTTGCATGATGGCTGGTATTTTTATCTCATACCCTGATTGGGTCTGCATAATTTTTTTTCACAAATTGGTATTTAAACCTCAAAACCTTTAGCTAACTACATCTGTCATTGATATTTTATTGTTTAATTTCTTTTTATAGAGCCAAATTACATCTCTCCCACATACAGCCTGCACTTTACATGTCTAATTTGTCGACATGTTCTATAATGATAATTTCATTGATTTAGAAAGTGACATTATGAGCAACATATGTTCAGTTTAGCAGTAAACCTTGTTAGAGCAATAATGTCCCATTCTTCCCTCCACCCTCCCCAAATTCAAATATAACCCACATTAGGAGGCAGCTGAGTCATTTAACTGCTTTGATTCTTGTAAATATAGAAACCTGTTAGCTGTTTAGCTTTACTCTTTGGCTGCATATATTTCCTACTTTGGGTTGCTAGGAAAGGACAGTGCAGAGATGAATTACGCTACAGTACTTTGTCTAAAAGCATGATATGTGTTAATTTCCTTTGGAAAAGACACTTGGAAGGCAAAACTGCTCCCTTAAAAAAAAATACAGGACATTCACATAAAAAGGATATAATTGAGGAACATCAATTCATAGACAATAATGAGAAGATGCCCTATTACTTTCTCCCAATTATCTTTAATATAATTATCAAGAAACAGACCTATTTTCATATTACTTGTGAAACAGCTGAGTAATAAAAGGAATTATTTTTATAGACTCCAGAGCTAGTTGAATGCTTTGCCATCTGTACTGGTGTAGGGTCTTTCCCCAAAGTGTTTAAAAACTGACTACATATTGATCTGGTAAAACAGAGTTTAGTGATTTCAGGATTAGTGTAAAACTTTACACTGAAACCTCGGCTCAGTTTTTGCAGACATTTTACAAATACTTTACAAATCTATACAAAACCAACCGAAGCTTATAATGCAATTTACTAAAAAAGGCACAGATCTCTTCTGAAGAATGTAAAGAAAGGGAATAATAATAAACAGGAAGTTAAATCTTGTCTTGATTTTGAAAAGGGAATCCACATTAAAAACAGCTAGAGAAAACAATTATTGCAGTGTAATGGTCTAAGAAGAAGTCTGAGTCTGGAGACTCGGCAACAGAGATGTTATCTCCATGTTGTGAACATGGAGACCTCCACAGATCACTTTTATCCGCAGGTCAGATGTCAAGAAGAGATGACTAAGGGTCCTATTCCTCCCTTGACCGTTCCACTCACTCTGTCACAGGTACAAAAAAGAAAAGTCACAACAAAAAAAATTCTCTTGATTATCTACATACAAATTCCCTTAAAGGGATTTTGTAAAGATCAATTTTGGAATATACTTTATAGGTGAAAATTTCTTTATATATTTATGAAATCTTTTGCTGTGTGGCTATATTTTTCACTTTAAGTGGGTTGTTATTAAGTGGAATAGACATGACTATGCTTCATTCACCATCTGGAGTAACATCATAAGTTTTCTTCTAAGATTTTCAGGTCTTTTCACATCGCATTTGAATGGACTAATAGCACATATACAGGGGGAATATTTCTCCAGATACAGTTTTTGAAACTTTATTCTTGCTAATGAATTTTCAAATACATCAGAGAATTGCACTTTGAAACCTCCTTTTTTTTTTTTTTTCCTTTCTCTATTCTTTTCATTCACGGTCTTTCTGTTTTTCTGTCTTTCTGCCTGTTTGCCTCTTTTCTTTTTTTAATTAAATAACGTGTTTCAAAAGAAATATGGTTTGGTTTTTTTTGCCTCTAGAGGAAAGAGTGCCAACTGTATATTATTATTATTATTATTATTATTATTATTATATTGATTTATATTTTTCACTTGTTTCTGTGAAGAGCAATCTACAAATTCTAGCAGAAATCACACATTTCGTTTCATACTTCCTCTGAAAAGAAGTGTTTTGTCAGCCCAGAATGAAGATTAAAAATATTTCTCCACAATGAAAAGAAGTGACTTTAATTATGTTAATATTAGGGGAGAAAAAGTGGTTTTACTTTATGCTAGCTAAAACAAAGCAAAAACCTCAGAAGAGACAAGGTAGCCAGTGATTTTCACACTGAACATGTCGATCTGCATGGGGGTGGATGAACAGCCTTTCTCTTCATAAATTCATCTCAAATTAGTTGCCACATGTTAGCAGATTTGGGTAAAGAATCTCCCTGTTTCCTCAGTAAAAGTGAGACCTTTGAGAGCGGAACATTTTTCTCGCATTTTACATAATTCAGGAAAGAAGAGTAAAATTACTTATTTGAAAGAGAAAACTGTTTCTGTCTATCTGCATTCCTATATGTTTTAAATACTTGCCCCCAATAAGCAGGGTTAAGTCTTTCCCTGAGGCATGGTATGCTGCAGTATCAGCAACACGTTTACATCAGTAATGCTTGTAACTTCTCAGTGGCATTGCTCTTATTTGTCAGTGTTGTTGGCATTTTTCTCAAACCCTACCATACAAGAAGTTGAACTCACATTGGCTTCTTTATATTAGTATACACGCTGTCCCATTAACATAGAACCAATAATTCTTTATTAATAAGGTGCTAAAATATAACTTTCTACCTGGTTAAAAACTGATGATTTAATTATTTGGATGTGTCTGAAGGGTCAAAGTTAAGCATGAGGAAGACGAATTTTTATTCGTTATCAAATATGATGATGGATTAACAGACTGATGGCACTGTGATTTAATGGACAGCACTCTACAGCGATGCAGAAAACCAACCCTATGGGATCACAGTGAGCAAATTGCCTCAATTTCTTAATTTTGAATGCTATAGTGTACCATTTAACAAAGCTTTGGGATTTGTGGGCATTCTTCTGCAGGACTCTGTTTAACCGGAGCTTTAGCAAGTCTCCCACCTAATCTCACAAGCTGGATCCTATTGCTTGTATACGACAAATGAAAAGTCCTTTCTCCTTGTTTCAGCTAGAAGAGCAACAAAACTATGAAAGCATGTTATTTTAAGAGCATGAAAGCATGTAATTTTTTGAAGGCATTGTGTCAAACGCTGTAATCCGTCTGTGGTGCACGAAAGTCTCTTGGAAAATCCCTGATTTGTACAGCAGACCAAACACTGCACTGGGAGACAGATTAACATTTGCTGTAGCAAAGCCTTTTACCCTGAGACAACCGATTAAAAACTTGGCTTGATAATGAACAGGATGCATTTCCACCTTGGTTTCGGCCGGCAGGGATAGAGTTAATTTCCTTTCTAGTAGCTGGTACAGTGTTTTGGATTTAGGATGAGAACAAAGTTGATAACGCACCGATGTTTTAGTTGTTGCTAGGTAGTGCTTACACTAGTCAAGGACTTTTCAGCTTCCCATGCTCTACCGACTGAGAAGGCTGGAGGTGCACAAGAAGCTGGGAGGGGGCACAGCCAAACTGGCCAAAGGGACATTCCATACCATGGGACGTCATG
>NW_008796041.1:428359-453366 GCF_000699145.1 Aptenodytes forsteri | reverse complement strand
TTTTAGTTTTTCCATGCTCCCGCCAGGGGGAGGGAGCGAGCAGCTGCGTGGTGCTTAGTTGCCGACAGATTAAACCCTGACACCACCTTAAACCTGTCAATGAGTTCTGTGTAAAAGAAGTTGAATGCACTCAATATGAGTTTTAGCAGATAGTTTTCCTCATTCCAAAAATATCACAATTTGCAATCTAAATAGAGAAGCAAATGGATCTAGAGACTGAGTTGTTTTTCATGCAAAGATGTCAGTTCAGGCTTGGAGAAAACACTTCGGGAAAAAAGTCCAGCATCCAGCTCTAAAAGTGCGTGGGCGCTTCTGTGAAGCATCAGTAGCTTTTTGTAGCCATGAGGATCTGGAGACATAAGTGAGGCAAGGCAGGCGGAGAGAGGCACTCTTTGTTTTGGTCAACTGATACATTTCTGCTCACCTTTGGCTTTAACAACTCTCCATAGTAATCTTACAATTGTAAATATACTGAATCTTCTCATAGAAATATATTTTGTCAAACACAAGGGCAGCTATATCCATAAATGTTCACATTTAAATAAAACAGCTGAAGGCTTCCTGTAGTACAATCCTTTTTCCATTGGCTGTAAGTGTTACTGAACACTTAGCTTTTTCCAGAATAATATGGTCACTGATTCTCTTATCTGCAGGAGATAATATCACTGCTTCTTCTTCAAATGCTAGATGTCAAAGTCACAAACCCCATTGCCAGTCAGTGTAACCCCTTGTTTAAACTCTTTTACAGTACATAGAAAAAATATTTAATGGGCTTACTGTTTATTTGCTGAAGTTTTCTAAACAGGGTATCTATGCATTATCCTTTGAAGAATATGGCTCCAAGTCTTCATCACAGATCTTCAAAGCGTTCATATGATGGAGTGCTAGAGGGGGCTCTCGGGAGCCCCAGTTTAAGAAATCCTCCTCCACCTCAAGAGTAGGTGTGATTTTTTCTGTCTCTGATGGAGTCCACCCCCTCTTTGTCTGCAGCTAACTCTTTGCCAGAGAAGACTTATCCTCGTGGTTCTGAAAAATACTTCTGAAGAGCATATTTTTTTTTGCCTTTGGAATAGGCAAAAAAAAAGCCACACCACAAAGCAGGATTTCATTTCCTACCTTGTTTTCAAAGTGCATAAGTGAATTAAGCAACATGTTTTACTGAGATGCAAAACAGTCATAGTTGAAGTGCACAGATTTAATTTGCTTGGCAAGTGGTGTATTTGTATCATAGGTCTATCTCAGTCCGGGTGGGGGGGAGTGAGCGAGCGGCTGCGTGGTGCTTAGTTGCCGACAGATAAAACCACGACACCACCTTAAACCTGTCAATGAGTTCTGTGTAAAAGAAGTTGAATGCACTCAATATGAGTTTTAGCAGATAGTTTTCCTCATTCCAAAAATATCACAATTTGCAATCTAAATAGAGAAGCAAATGGATCTAGAGACTGAGTTGTTTTTCATGCAAAGATGTCAGTTCAGGCTTGGAGAAAACACTTCGGGAAAAAAGTCCAGCATCCAGCTCTAAAAGTGCGTGGGCGCTTCTGTGAAGCATCAGTAGCTTTTTGTAGCCATGAGGATCTGGAGACATAAGTGAGGCAAGGCAGGCGGAGAGAGGCAATCTTTGTTTTGGTCAACTGATACATTTCTGCTCACCTTTGGCTTTAACAACTCTCCATAGTAATCTTACAATTGTAAATATACTGAATCTTCTCATAGAAATATATTTTGTCAAACACAAGGGCAGCTATATCCATAAATGTTCACATTTAAATAAAACAGCTGAAGGCTTCCTGTAGTACAATCCTTTTTCCATTGGCTGTAAGTGTTACTGAACACTTAGCTTTTTCCAGAATAATATGGTCACTGATTCTCTTATCTGCAGGAGATAATATCACTGCTTCTTCTTCAAATGCTAGATGTCAAAGTCACAAACCCCATTGCCAGTCAGTGTAACCCCTTGTTTAAACTCTTTTACAGTACATAGAAAAAATATTTAATGGGCTTACTGTTTATTTGCTGAAGTTTTCTAAACAGGGTATCTATGCATTATCCTTTGAAGAATATGGCTCCAAGTCTTCATCACAGATCTTCAAAGCGTTCATATGATGGAGTGCTAGAGGGGGCTCTCGGGAGCCCCAGTTTAAGAAATCCTCCTCCACCTCAAGAGTAGGTGTGATTTTTTCTGTCTCTGATGGAGTCCACCCCCTCTTTGTCTGCAGCTAACTCTTTGCCAGAGAAGACTTATCCTCGTGGTTCTGAAAAATACTTCTGAAGAGCATATTTTTTTTTGCCTTTGGAATAGGCAAAAAAAAAGCCACACCACAAAGCAGGATTTCATTTCCTACCTTGTTTTCAAAGTGCATAAGTGAATTAAGCAACATGTTTTACTGAGATGCAAAACAGTCATAGTTGAAGTGCACAGATTTAATTTGCTTGGCAAGTGGTGTATTTGTATCATAGGTCTATCTCAGTTATAAGATATTCTGTGTATACGTGTGCGCACATTTGCATAGAAACCCTTTAAAAACATTGGCAGGACACTAGCAATAAATCTGCACCACCTTTCGTTGTTCAAAATTTTTCTGTGATAGAACTGTAATTCTAGTCCAAAGATTCTTCCAGTTTCAAGAGCTTTGCCAATTTTTCATATGTTGTATAATGGGAATACTAAAGGCTAATGTCTGTATAGGCAACTTTCATCCAAAGGTCTTGTGGCATGTAAGTTGCACTGTCAGCAAAATATGTAGTGGTTGGAATTTTTTAAAGAGACTCAGCCTCCATGAAACATTTCAGACAAAGCATGTTTTCATTAAAAAAGGTAACTAAACAAATAAATGTTTTCCTTGAGATTTTAGCCAAATTCTTGCATAATGGTTAGTTCCAGTCATCTAACCTGAATGCTTTTAACGGGAAATCTGCAGTCAGATTGACTTGAACTTTGATTTACCCAGTCTTTCCAGCTGAATTCATTTGAGACCAGATTACATTTAGATAAGAGACTACTAAGAAAAGATGAAGTAATTGAAAAAAGATGTAGATGTTTGAGTATTTCGTATTATTACTTTTTATCCCTTACCCACTCCTGGACGGTGTGAAGAAGTACAATACGAGATGAAGATGTCTGATTGAGTCCTTCTATTGCAGGACTGAGTCTTACATTTGCATGTGGAATTTTTCCATTGGTCGCTTGAAGCTAGAAAAGGAGTTTCAACATCCAGCTGACATTTCAGCATCAGGACTAGCTTCAGCGCCTGGTCCTGCCTGTGGTTAGGAGAATGTATAAAATTGCAGACTCTTACAGAGAAGCTTTTATATAGATATCCATAAGGATCATTTCACGCAAAGCATCTGCTTGTTTTCCAGCAGTGCACAGCTCCAAAGAAGGACACAAAAATAGCTTTTCGTTTGTCAAGTCCTTTGGCCTCTTCATCCTCTGGTGTTAATTGGAGCAGTTTCTCTGCTGCTCTAATCTGTGCCTGGCTGCAGTAGGACTCTCATGGTAGCAGCAGACTTCCACTAATTTACCTGCACATCCCATTTCCATGTACTCTTTCATCCTCCTAAGATGGGAGAATTCCTTTCTCGGCCATCAAAAAGCCCTGAAAGGCATCAACAAGTTATCCAATATCTGTGCTTAAAAGAAGAAATCTTTGTGGGGTACTGGTTTAATTTCAAAACTTTGGCACAAAAACATAAATCAAAGTCTGCAAATAGCAGCTCCAAGATCCATTTATATGTATATATATAAAAATATATGTGTATTTTTTGATATATATGTAATTTTTTCCCTAACCAGTTACTGAGTATTTGATGCTTGTGTATAGACTACTTCTAACTTCCAAGTTTTTTTGATGTAAATTAACACAGTGTACAAGCAAACACAGAATTAATATTTTAATAATTGTGAACATTTGAGACTGGCCTAGGCCTGCCTCAATCCTTCTGAATGGAAGCTTTATTTTACAGCATTTCCAAGTGAAGTATGTCAATTTTCAAATTAAATGCTTTTTTTTTTTTCATATTTTTCCCTTGTGCTCTCTGAGACGCTACAAAACAAAATTGAGATCCAACGGGGTGTCCTTAACAGATTAGATTAATGTTCTAGCTATTCAACTGTCCCATCTCCAACAACAGCGGTAGCTTAGTTCAATGAATACCTGATGAAACCTCATTTATTTGTCTTGCATTAATTGGTGCATTATGTACACCTAAATTAAGTTTCTAGAAAACCAGTCCTTTTAGATGAAATGCCTCAATGCCTTACACAGCCAGGACAGAAAGAGCATCGTTGCATGCCTCTTCCTCATGCAGTGAAAGGCTGTTTCACCCTGGAGCTGCAGCTTTGTGCATAAAGTGCGATGTTCTTTGCAGTTTCAGCTTCTGCAGCAAGGACAGCTTTATTTTCCCAGCTAGTGAAGAAATAGCGATGAGTCTGCTGGTTCTTATGGGAGGGAAACTTTGTCAGCAGAGGAGCCACAGTCAAAGGAACTGCAGAAACCAACACTCAGATGAAAAGAAAGTTGACTGTGTCAGCATCTTGACATACCGCTTTCAGTCTATAGGTACTTTGCTAATGGGCAGCGTGGAGCATGGTGCATGCAGCAGAATGTGAGCAGAAACCACAACATATATCCACACCTGCAGCACGCAGAGAAAAACCTCCTGGTATTTCTCTCTTTCCAGCTGCAATATCCCTCAGGGAAGAGTGGGCCGTCAGGAGGCAGAAGTTCCCACTGCAAAGAGGGGAAACTGCATATGTGTTGCGTATGGATTCCCCATATGCACCCACCGCATATGGGCTCCACCCGAGATGGCTGCAAAGCCCTCACCTTGGAAGTTCATAATATTATATGCAGCCTTTCAGTTCCCATGGGGATTGCTGTCAAATCTGGGAGAGGCTCTTGCCATGCAGAGAGCATCTCCTGAGCTGGGCATGGCTTCCCTGAGCCACCCAACTCCCTCCTAGGCTAAATCCACATGGAAGAGCTGAGGAAGGGGTGCGGATATAGCGGGTGGGAGATGGGTGCCCTGCTCCTATCAGCTTTTGCTTAAATGCTACCCAATGCTTTTTCAACTTGTTTTCCTCCTGTTTAATATCCATTGAAACACACAGTAGAGTAAATTGAAAAAATATCTTGAACATCAAGATGGATTTATACTTGTAGTACATGTTAAGGAAACCTAGTATTATTCCTTGTAATACTGAAATCCCTGTAGATGTCAGGTTTTCTGGCTCAAAATATGGATATACTTATATTCCTCATACATATTGTATATATCTGCAGTAATCTAAATCCTTGGATATTTCTTGAATTAAACAGTCATTTTACATTATAATTCATGTACATTATATTTCATAATTGCTGTGCAAAGTAAACTCTCAAACCAATGTGAGGCTACTGCATACCAGGATATCAATGTTTTCTACATATCCCAGTGGAATATGCTGCAAAATATTCCACTGTCTTCCAAATGAATAGGAAGAAGCACATGATAAATGATCTATTTACCTGCATATCCATAAGGTAGACAGACACTATGGCATGAATTTTATCTGTGGTTGCCCTACAACCCATAATGAAAATTGGTTATGTGCCTGCTGATAAGGGACAAAGACTTAAAAGTGATTTGCTAGACCAATTTATTCATAAGTCTGAGACACTATTTAGCCAAACTAGTTAGATTCATTCTTACTCTCTTCCATCTTCCTAAATCTATCGGTCAGTCCTCTAATAATTCCTGCTGCTTTTATGAAGAGCTTCCCAGCGTCTTCCCGGTACTGTGCAGCCCAGGAGGGAAAGCACTCTCCACAAAGCTGTGTTTGCACAGAGCGCTCGGTGCAATCCAATATTGTTTCTATATATAAACAATATATATATATTCAACATGAAGTTTAGCATGTAAACAGTCTGAAATATGGTGGCAAGACTATATGCAGATTGCCCAGGATCCTGTAAATACTTAGACATGTGGAAGCTTTGAAGATTCACTTTGATCAGCACTTTAATACTAATGCTCGTAAAAGAAATATTTCCAGCATCTGGATTAAGTAACTGCATGCATCGGAGGAGGGAGTGGTTACAGCATTTACAGATTATGCTCTATGAAGCTAATGTAGATATTAAGGAGTATTTATGGATTTTATTTTCATATATGATAGATAACGTTGAGTTATGACTTGGCAAGCACAGCCTGATTTTGGCATTTTTATTTTCTGTACAGCAATTTATATTTGCAGAGTGTCTACAGTCTGAGACTTGGTCCTTAATAAATCAGGAAAAAATCAATATGAAATGAATGGAAGCCATAAAAAGTAATATAAGAACAAGATAGATCATTAATGATATAAAATCCTATATAAGTAGCAAAAAATAACTTCAAAGCACTGCACAAACATGTTTTGAAAGGTAATGTTTTGAAAGTTTGGCTGCAATTTTCGGGAGTAATGTGCTTTTGAGAAATTTCCTGACCACAATTTGATTATGTATCACCCTCCTTCTGTCCCTCCAGCATGTATAAAGAAAGATTGGGTTTTTCATCCCTCAAACTTAGTGGAGTTGTAACACCCAGAACGGGACAGCAGCGTGTTATGCTATTTGCAACAGTCGGTTACCACAGTCCAGACTAGAAAGAATTTCTTTTCAGGGGTGTGAAGCTTGATCAGTATACACTTCTGAATATTTTTGGATAATAATAAATATATATGAAATATTTCATCACTTTTAAGATGTAAGCCAAAGAATGTTTATCTGAATCTTATATTTGTACTTACATTTCTATATACATCTTGCATACAAGTTCAAAACCATGCATGCCATGAGAACAACGTCATTTAGGGTGTGATTTGCCATTTATCTAGAAATGCTGAAGGCTGCAAATGGGGACAGTCCGTTCTTCCCCCCATGGCCAACCCAACCGGTGCATTCCCACTGCTGACCTGGCATTGGGTGAGCAAGGTCAGTGGTAGAATTTTAAACAAAACTAACCTTGAAAAGAGTTTTGCATTGAATCACCTCTCCATACAAGCTTTAGTCAAGGAAGAGGAAGGGAATGCATGTGAAGGACTAGGGATGGGGAAAGAGGAATGGTCCCTTTTGGTGACAGCCCCAGCTAAGTTATTATATCGAGTCATGCCAAAACTTAGCAATGGGAAAATACCTTGATTGCCTTTTAGCTCTGTAACACAGCAGTTGTATCTAAGATACAGAAAATACAGTCATAGACACACTTTCCAGGCATATGCATGAACCAAGGAGGGACACAATTTCCACTACTGTTAATTTCAAAATATGAGCTAAAGCATAGTTTCCAATTTTGTCTCTGCTGCTAGATTCACAATCATGATATCCTGTTAAAAAATGAAAACAGTCCTTTTCTCTCCCATAGCTCAGCCACATAAACAAAAGAGAAGGCTGAGGAATTCTACTCGTCATTTTAGCTGTTAAAATATTTGGTGTTTCTTTTGAGGTAATTGCCTAGGCTTCCCCTGTAGTCAGTGGAGAGAGATAAACAACTTCAGAAGAAAATAACTCCATCTATATCAGACGTGTATCCTAGCAAGGGATCAGCTGTCCCTGCAGAAAGCTTAGATTGCTCGTTTGCTCCACGTACTAACTTCTAGATGGTTGAAGTTACATTAAATGAATCCTAACTGAGTGACTATACAGGGGAGTTAATGAAGGTGTGTAAGCACAAAGTTCTGACAAATGCTCAAAGAAATACTGAAAGATTAAAGAGGCAGGTTTAAAAAATACATTAAAACTTCAGTTATGGGAGTCTTAGGTGTTAGCAAAAGCTGTGAGAAGAGAGAAATTGATGTTTTATAAAGTTGGTGCATTTTAACAAGCTGATATCATCTGCAAATCATCAGTGTTGACGATGTTACTAAAAAATATTTTCAGCTCTGTATTTGTTTTTTGCACTAAAAAATTTTTTTTAAACTATAAAAAATTAAGTAGGAAAATATCTTGTAAAGAATCAAAACCCCTGCTGTTTTGAGTAAGAAAGTTGAATCAATTGGTTACTAAGGTAAAGGGAATTGTACTGGAAATAGGATACTTAAACTCAGTCAAGCTTCTTATAAACTTCATGTTTTCTACATCTTTACCTTCTGACAGACACAAATACCATTATCCTTTGAGGCTGATTCAGGACAGGAATTCTATTGTGCACTATATTCAAGCAAAGAAATATAATTACTTGGAGAACTTTTAGACCTAGAGCACCAATAGCATAGATGTTATCTTAACTAGATTCTTTTTTTTTTTTTTAACCAGTTTTTCATCTCGACTAGCAAGAATTACTCATTTTAAGAATCACTAGGCAGGCCCATGAAAATAAGACTGATTATCTCACTGATGTAGATGATGCCAGGAAAAGGAAACATCATGATACAAAACATAGATTTTGAGAAAGTTTCAGTGGTTTCAATGAAATAAGAGGACTGTCATGAGAAGCAAGACTGAGGCCGAGAAAATGCTGTTCCTTGCATAGGAAGTAAATGTTCTGCCTGCAATTATGAAGAAGCACAAAGGTTTTTGGTATCCACTCTAACATGCTCAGTTAGATGGAAAGGGATCAAAGGCATGCCAATAACTGGATCAACCGCAGTGACTAACTAATGAACTATGCTGGTATAGAAGCCAAAATATCCTTAGGGAAAAAAGTCAACATTTAGTTATAAATTAATATATCACGCTGGTTGGATGTGGTGGTGATTCACAGTTAAGATTCTGATGCTCAAATTTCTCTTCTCATTTGCACTCAACAGTATCCTACCACCCACGGCCGCTCAACCTCAGGAGTTATCTTCTCAGATCTTCCAGGCTTAGCGGGATATATAGGGTATATAGCTTGATGAATATGCGCATGGCAGTCTTCTCTGTAAGACACAGCACCAGAATGGCTGAGTTTAGTAGACAGTCTGTTTCTCTGTATCAAGCCTGAGGTAATGTCTATGTTATTAGGAGACAAGAGGCTGCTGAAAATGTCTTTAATAAGGAAGTGGAACAGAAAGTTGGCCACATGTGGTTCTTAAAAATCTGTATCGCTTAGTATGGAATACTATATCTATATTAGATCCAGGATCTTGGCTGATTTCCAAAAGGATAATTAGATTCTTATTACTGAGACAGAAGTTGCCTTCACTTCCTGTCCTAAATGGTGTGGTCGGAGCAGCTCCCACAGCTGATAGTTAGTCTGGGTCAGTGGATGAAAAAGATTCCTTAAATATATAACCCTTTCTGACACACGGCTCTTTGAGGATGCCTCACAGTTTCTTGATCCTATCTGCTTTTAAGGCATTGGTTATCACAGTGTCATATAGGTATGAAAATCTTACCTGCATATGTCCCTGGATCTCCCTACACATAAACATGCATGCAGATTATTATCGCTAATGCTTTGGCACTGTGGTTCTGCAACACAATGTCCATTAATAATGGTGACAGATATTTCTGTGAGTGTAGTACTTAGGAGGGCAAATGATTCAGAAAGAAAAGCTGCTAAGGTCTAAGTAACCAATGAATACATGGCAATTGTAGACCATCAGAGAAATGGCTTTCACTTACTATGGCGCTGATGGGCTCCTCCAGACATATGTGCATTAGTATAACCATGGCCTGAGCAAAACCTCGTCGAAACTAGACAAGTGAACAATTTTTTAAGCTTAGTTCCAATCAGATTAGACAAAAAGCAAAAGTAATAAAAGGAATAACTTGAGTGCCAGGGCCTTCTTATCAGATGTTTCGCTTAGAATACAGGAACAGCCACGGAGATAAATGGAAAGTGCCCTATTCAGAAATTCGAATTAATAAACTGAGGAATAATAACTTTGTAAAAGCACATGGGCCAACTCACTTTGTTCCTGTTTCAAAGCTCAGAAAAGTACTGTGGTGCTCACCCAATGAACAGAGGGCAAGACTTGCTCCAGGGAGGGTGATTCCCTGTGTTGCAACAGTCAATGAGATCCACAGAAGGTATTTCTTCTTTGCTGTGTCTAATTATTGCACCAAACATGGATCAGCAGAGATGGCTCCACGTGGAGTCACCTGAAGAAACAGCAGAGAGGGAAGCTCCCATGAGGGTCCTTAGTGCTTTTGGCTTTGCTAAGCTCTTTTTTTAGGCTTTTTCATAGATAGCTGCTACTTACTGCCTGTCATGTCCTGACTGTGCCTCAGGCAGGGCAGCCAGCAGAGGTGTGCTTATGTCAGTGATTCGGTTTTTTGTGTTTTTGTCTCCAGAGCAAAGTACAAGAGCCCTCTACCTCTCTCATCAGCATAGTCCCCTCCTGTAACCTGGGACAGACCACTCTAGGCTGTGATGCAGGAAGACACAGGAGGAGGTCTACCAGTTCATGGATGTGAAGCAGACTACCCAGCATGCCTCAAGTCAATGGCTTGCTGAATCAGACCCTCATCTTTGCATTTCTCTCTCTAAAATGAGGATAATTTAAGTTCTCCTGTTCACCACTACTGGCTTTTCCCAGCTATGCCATAAATTCTTTATGGAAAGAATGAATTTTCATGTGTCAGTATAGTACCTGATATCATATGTACCTCCAGGTTTGCTGTACTACCAATGTTAGTGTTATGTTTATTGACTTAATAAACCAGTGTTGTCTGAGGTAATGAAATAAACGTGTTATGTCATTTTCCAGATAGATTCATTCCTAGTTCATACTTTAACGTAACTAATTCTAAAATGACAAGTAGCAATAAGAAAAGTTTATTCAAAACTCTACCCTACATCTCCACTGGCCTTCAACAAAAGACAGATCCAAAGGACGGAAAACATTCTTCCTCAGATATCTGTCCAAAAACTCAGGCCGCCCGTGGCAATCCCATTGCATCAGATCAGCTGCTTTTTTCTACACTGAAAGGTCATTGATAATTACAGAGCAGAGCCCTGTAATTTTTCATTCAGGAATTAAATAACAATAATTGCTAAATATCACTTGGGAGAAAAAAGGGATAGATTGAGTTCATGAAGCCCATACTCAAGAATCAGAGCATATCTATTAAAGGAAATAATTCTGCAAAGTTATAAATGGATACAAAGACTTAAAGTGAAAAATTAAATGCTAGGTCTGACACTAATCTGTTTCCATCCTAAGCGCAGAAGAAAGAAAACTAAACACTTATTTACCCATGAAATGTCCTATCTTCTGCTAAAGACAATTTTTAGACCTGGGTTTAAGAGAGAGCATTTTTAACAACCCTAACATGAGTTCTTGAAGAGCTGGTGTCTCACTGGAAGTCAAAGGTACTTGAGCATCTGTAATCATCTGGGATGTCCATCTTTAGACGATTTATAGATTGCATCTGAATTCCTGAATTCCCCGTATGTGCATTATTGTCATGCTAGAGTCTCATTTGCAGGCTCAAGTTTCCCTTTCACTCAAGTTTTATAGGTTGATTTTGCACAACATTTATAATGTGTAGGGTTTATTTCCTGCTAGCATAGCTGGATCTCTTATTTGTATCTCTGTTTCTGTGATACCATTTTTTTTTTACTTATGCAACTTTAACTTGCTTGTGTCCACTTGGGATGCCACTGCAAACATCACCTTCTGATTTTTTTGTTTTGATACTAATTTATTCTCCTTGCTTGCTGTATGAGTAATGACTACACCTTCAACTTCACTGCTCACCTGTATGCACCCTCTTCTGCCCTTCCACTTTCACTGCCATACAAGCTTTCAAGCAAATTCACATAAATACAGTTACCTCATTTTCCTCCTCAAAGGTCTAACATATTTACAAAAAACTTGTAATGTGCTAACACAACTATTTAGCATGCGGGCCGATACTGCTTCATTGTTTCCTCATATTCGGCTATCTAACTGTTGACTATTTCTTATTTTTAAATTGCACATTTTCTTGGGGGCATCAAGTGTCTTTTTTGTTCTCTTTGTGATTTGCTTTGCACAGCAAGCAGCCTGCTTTGAATGTCCTATTTTTTTTCGTTTTCTGATACCTTTTACCTTCAAGTTCACATAAAATACACCAGAAAAGTAAATTATTAATTCTGTTTTAGGGCCACCAGGGAGGACTCCTACATCTGTATCACTATCCACTCAAACAGGACACCCATGAGTAAAGAGTTAGATATAATGCAGTAGAATCAGTCTGACCAGAATATCTACTTATAAAATGGGAAAGAGTCCACTGGGCCACTGAATCCAATCTGCTCATCACAGGCACCCACACCACATAATCCCTTTCAAAAACTATTTAATGCCCCTTCTTAAAACCAGCTAGATTCCCCATTTCTTTATTATTCTTACTGGAAGACTGTTTCAGAACCTTAGTCACCAGAGGATTAGAAAACTTTATCTAATTTCCAGCCTAAATTTATTCATGGGCAATTTATAACTATTTGTTCTTGGACCAACATTATTCTTTAGTTTAAGCAGTTCTTCTCCCTGGTGTTTACCCACCTGATAAGTTTATAGAGAGCAATCACATCCTGTCTTTGTCTATGTTTTGCAAGGCTAAACAAGCCAAACTCTTTGTGTCCTTCTGCAAGGGAAACTTTCTCTTTCTGTGCTGATCCTAGCAGCCTCTGCTTGTGTCTGTTCATTTTTGAAAGCACGTTTCTCATATAGGAGTGATCAGTGCTGCACTCTATTTTCCCAGTGAGGTCTTAATAGTATGGCAAGTGGCAAGAATAATGGAAATACTTCTCCTCACATCCTTTTTCACAGTTGCATCCTACCACTCCAATAATCCTGTGATCCATCTATAACTTCTTTCCAATCCCTTTGTTCTTTCACTTTGTCTCCTTTTAGATGACCTTCTTTACAGTTTCTATATTAATTCCCACTTTTTCCAACAGGAGTAATGATTTTCCATATATTACCAGAGGAAATAATTTAGTAAATTCCAAATTTCTCTTAACTAGACAATCAGTTATCTTGCCACTGATAATATTTTACTTTTATAATATTTTCCTTTTCCTTCAGGAATGATTATTATTTTCTAAAAAATAGGCTCTAAAGTATTACATAGTTTCAAATTTGTAGTTTTCCAAGGACCATTTCTTAATTATAGGAAGAATTATAGCTAGCTTCTACTCATATGGTACTTACCTGGCTTAGCAAGTTTCTCATGTGTGATTGTACCTGTTGCTACTGTTAGAGTTGTGTGTTAGTAATTATAACCAAATGGCCCCCCAGCTGGGGATTTGTTTCTCACCTTTTTCAGCTGCAACTATTAATTTTCAGATCATTATTTCCATTAGTCAACCTTTCTTTGTCCCTGTATTCAGCCTCAAGACCTGGCTGGACAGAGGTCTGAGCAACCTGTTCTGATCCTGTGGCTAATCCTACTTTGAGTGGGAAGTTGGACTAGAGACCCTCTGAGGTCCCTACCCACCAGAATGATTCTAGAATACTATCAAGGTAAGGTATACATCTGTTGGGTTTTTTTGTCCTGTGTGTTATGACCATCAGCTCTTTTACAACCCTAGGGAGATGAACTGCAGACGGGAGCAAAAGGTAAGGCTTTGCTTAAACTCTTGGAAAGTAGAGAATATGTGAAGACCATCACAAGCGTTAGTCTCAGTGCCCAGAGAGCTGGACTACAGAGGTTTTGGCATTACATTTGGAGATGGTGCTTAGAAACCCAAGCTCTGTTTGGCCTGTTTGAGCCATTTAGCTCAAACCCACCAACCAGCAGGATGTCCAGCAAGTGGGATGTGCTAGTCCCTAAACCACTTCTGAATTCCCAAACAACTTTTTTTATGCTTACATTAGATTGTTAAAATACTTCTGGGAAAGGTGAGAAGCAAACATCAAGTTAGCATGAATTCTTCCACCTGAACTTAGGTTAGCCCCTGGATACTGAAGAGAAATTTAAAAAGATGACCCCAATGACTCAGTTGAGTGTAGAGATGAAGAGAGATGGTGACAGGACCAGCGTTCACATACTTCCTTATGTCTGGGACCCAAACAGATCTGAAGGTCCTGAGTAATTTGTGCTAAGTAGAGCTTTTATAAAGAGTCTTACCAAATTTGTTTGGCAATTGCTCAGGCTGGTCACCGTTGTTCAAATACAGCACGTAATCTCAAATCTTCTTTTCCCTTTTTAACCTTTACAATGGACGGTGTCGAAATAATTTTGACAAATGTTTCAGCTGATACAGTCATAGATAGTGTACCTGGCACAGTCAGGATGAAGGAAAGACTCACAGATGATAAAAAAGCACAAAAATCTAACTGCTTTTTATTTATTTTATAACTCTGCATTACTAAACCAAGACAAGAGAGACCTAATTTCTCCACTAACCCTGTCTAATGAAGATTGAAATTTAATAAACATGTAAGAAAGCTGCATTACCATGAACTAAGAGACTTCAAAATATGACATTTAGTTCATTATTTATTAACCTATCCCCCAGGAACATGACAGAGGGAATGCAGACTATCCATATTAGAAGCTGTTTCATCTTTAAGAGATAATGGAGACCCTATTTCCTTTGCACAAGATTTATATTCTAAAGAGGAAATGAGATCTAAGATGCAAAATTTATATCACTCATGATTTCTTTTTTCCCATGGAAGGTAGAAAGAATATTCCCTTACAGACTGAATGTGCTTAGCATTTTGTGCTTTAAAAGTACAACATGTTTATAAAAATCAGAATTTCCTATCCAGGAAAAAAATAACAAATGCGCATGTGGTGAAACAAAAGCAAAAGAGCAATGTCTTTCTAGATATTAAAAAAACACGCAAAATCCACAGTTAAAAAGATGGAGACTGGACACCTAAATGTGCCAAAACAACTATTTACCGAAACTGAGAGAATAACAGCAATACAAATCTTCTCCAGCCAGCCAGAGATATTACATTTCAGATGCAGTATAGCTACTCCTATTTCTCTTCGATGTATTTAATTTTCATTTCCTGGTTTGAAAGAAATGCAAGACCCACACTGATGAGAATCACAGCTTATGGACCATAACTATAAAGCAGAATAATTTCTACTCATTCCGGGATGACTCCCAATTTAAGCAGTGTAACTGGGGTCAGAATCCAGCGCACCCAATTAACTTCCATGTCTCTAACGCTCTTTTCCAAATTACTGACTCTGTCTTGCAAACTGAGCCCAACTGGCGACCTTTACGTCTACTGGGAGTACCCCTGAAATCTGTAGAGTTTCAGCAAAGAAGAGAAAAGCATTTGCTGACATGCATTAGCCTGCAGATAGCAGCCTAGACCTTTTAATGTTTTTGGAAGTGGTTCTGAGACGTTGACTAAGTAGACCTGGAGTCTCAAATAAAATAAGTTTTGCATCATTAAAATACAACTTGTAAAACATGAACTTGAGTCATTAGAAATCAGTTCATATGTACACAAGTGCTAGACTTCCTTCTTCTTATAAGGAACGATCTGCAAAATAAAAAGTCATTCCAATAAACTGCTTTAATGATATGGTCCATAAATGTACTTGACTTACTTTTTCTCATTGACAATGAAAATGAGACAGCAAATTAAAGGTACAATTGTAAGAAAAAGTTACAATGGCAGGACATGAATTATTTTAATACGTTACCAACTGAGCCACTGGTACTTCACAATTCATGAACAAATTTTCTATTACTACAGAGTCATGCTTTTATTGACTGGTATAAAAACACCATTTGTATCTTTTTTCATCCTGCTGTGTTTCTATTTTATTGGAAGTGTCCTGTAACAGGTATAACATCAGCTCAGATTATCAAGAAATCGATAAAATAGCTTCCTGCTACTACCTTTGGTGCAGATTGAAAGAATACATTATGATCCCACTGAGTAAATGATAAAAGCTGTTATTCACAGGCAAACATGATTTATCCTCACCTGTTCAAATTCTGAATGTACCCACCTTATTATTAAATTATGAAAACATTTCTCTCACATTGATTAGGAACACAGATACATTATTAAAGAGAGGCTATTAGGAAACGTGTTCCAAATTTAAGTTCTGAGGTTTGTGACTCATGGTAGGACCACAAATATTTCATGCAAATGGGAGTGGACAGATACAGCTTCATAAATGTTGCATTGCGGCACCAGAAATATATGTAAAAATTTTCTATTATTGGTTAAAAATTGGAAAATGGCAATGCCTGGTTCAACTTAAATTTTCACTCAGTGCTGCTTGTACATTATATACGGATAAAATTGCAAAAGAAAATTAGATTTTAAAAAATTACGATTTGTATTTCTTTAATACAGAAGAGTTTTTTTTTTTTTCCTTTGGTACACCCTAGGATTATAAGATATCCCTTCTAAAGAGTATAGTTTTGCTATTTTCCAGTGCAGTGCCAGGCTGTATTAAGACTAGTTACCAGCTCCAGAACTAATTTCTGTCATGTTGCCGAGTATTTGTTCAGCATCTAAGATAATTATTAAAAAACACAAAAGATAAGAACACAAATGGGATCTATTGGTCTTAGTACAATATATGATGGCTAAAATTGAGAAAAGTACTAATTTTAGACAAATTTTGTTCTTCATAAAATCAACAGGTCAAAACCTGAGAGGTTTGAAAACCTTACCATGGGTACTTATTAGTCATAGACAGACTTAGCATATTTTTCTGTCCCTCTAGTCACCAAATACAAAAGATAGTCTATTTATGATAATGTCACTGTGCAGAGAATTGGACTAAGCATTTGGATTATATCTGTATGAAATTGCTTTCAAAGATGTTCAAACCTGAAGGGCTCATAGAAAGTGTCTGTATGTGTGGGTGCGTGTATGCGTGTGCACATTTATTTTTTATATTAAAAATGGAAGCATATGGAAAAATGGTCTCACTCTATGCTGAATAATTTATGTCTTCCCTGTCTTCTCCTGGTTCCCTTCAGACTAATGACTGGTTTAATGCTGATGTACATCAATTTAAGATGTAACAATGTACAAAGCTTTGGATTGCTTTCAAGTCCAGATTGCCTTAAAAAGCAATAAGAATACATGGAGGCATAAGAGCTTTGCAACTAGCAGTGACAGGATTCATGCCAGGGCTTGGACAAACTGTACATTACTAGTTGTGAAATCTCTCTGGTTTTATTGAACACAACTTTTTAATATTGCATTGGTTTTGAAGGATAAAATGTGAAAAATGTTTTTAGCATTTTCTTTTACATAAGAACTGCTCAGAAGCTGACAGTTGTATCCACCTTCACTCCTTGCCTTCGGCCTGTTTTGTACCTATACCTTCAACATTTTTGTGTCCCTTCTTTTATATGCCAACAATTAAAATTCTTGCTGGGCACTTAATGTCTATAAAATTATGATGTTTCTAATGCCCAGTGCTAAAGCTTTACTGACACCCAAGCTACCTCTCTGTAACCCTTACAAAATTAACCTGATGAACTCTGTTGTCCATCTGCCTCTCTTGCTTTTCTGATGTGAAAGCTTCTAAATCCATTTGATGAGATCCCTGGAAGTTATGTCTTAACTGCTTCTTTACAAATGCAAGATAAAAACCTTCTCTAGTTCAACTAATAAAAGGCAAAAATATTACTCATCATTTAAAGGCTCATCTTAGTTATATAAAATCCTTACTGAGTTCATTTGTATCAGCTGAGATGTATTACATTTACAATGATTTTATGAACTGTAGTAACTTAATTTATTGTGCCTTTGGTACTGTACAAAGAGAACACTAAAAGTCATACTTAATGCCTGGAGTTAACCTTAGTCTCTGAAAATGGCTGGAAATATAATCTTGTTCATTTCAATGATTACAGGGTAAAGTATACAGTTTATTGCTTTTAGGCTCATTTAATTCACCTGGCTTTCACTAAAGAGGTCTGGCAAGGTATCACTACTTCTACAACAAAAGCATAAAAGACGCGTGTTACTTTCAGTTTGGTAATGTGAATGCCACGGCAGCCCTTTACAAGACTGCTATGAAACAGGTACTGTAACAGATGCACGTCTCTGCATCTTTAGCAGAGTAACATTTTTATTCCATTTAACCTATTTTCTTTTCATTCTAAAAGAAGAATGCCAGATTGCAAACCTGCTACTGAAAAAAAAAAAACTACACAGGCCTAGACAAGCCACTATATGTGTTGGTTTAAAAAGTGTCAATTCATTAAGCCCATCCTACAGCTAAAAAGAAGACAAAATCCCCCTCCTCTTTCTGCCATTGCCATTGTGGCTGTGTGATGCACGTTTCAGTTCACCACACCCCCTCCCCATCCCTTGAGAACCCAGGGTAATAGTCATTAATGTCACTTGAGTTTTTGTGATGTTCTGCATACTATGCTCAGGAGGACTGATGGAAGGCACAGGGAATCTGAATTGTTTCATGTAAAGAAAGGTTAAGTGGAAGAGAAGACACGTAACTGTCTCCTCATAGTAGTGAACTGGTAATTCATACCTGAGGCCAATACTAAGCAGGGTGCTGAACTACAGTATTGCCTTGTTATCATTCAGATATTTTTATATGACAGGAAAATTACGTTTTCTAAGCTGGGGCAATGCAGAAGAATATCAAGCTATCATTGCCAGTCTCAAGTTTTGTGTCATCTTTGGAGTGTTGTGGGAGAGCAAGAATGATCTTTCAGGGGGCTGAAAATTTTTTACCGTGTGACCATTCTTTCAGTCATTATTTTGCCTCATGCTAAAGCAGTGACTGTTCTGTAACAACATTGTATAGCTTAAAAAGCTGTTAATATGTTCTCTCTCTTCTGTAATACTCTCTTGGCGAGGAAAATTCTTGTCTCGGTTCTACCTAAAAGATTACGGCACGGGTGCAATATTCCACATTCCACAGGAATGACAATAAGAAGTTCACTGACTTCAAAAGGAGCTTTTGGTGCCAAATATTCAGGCAATGCAAGTCTGACATGACACACTTCAATGAAACATGGCAGTTTATACTAGCTGAGGATCTTGCCTTTCTCAAAAGTGAATCTTTTCAGGGTTATGTAACTCGGTAAACCCAGTTGTGTTTATTGCCAATGACAATACTCTACACTACTGTATCTACAGATCAGAACAGAAAAGGGTGACTAACCACAGATTTGCATACTTGAAGGAGACAGAAATCAGAAGAAATGAAGCATAAGTGGAAAAGAAAAAAAAGAAAAGAAACAAAACCATTGCTGAAATGAAAACTTAAGTACACCTTGCATATTGTTGTATTTAAGTAGCAACAACTTTCATAATTTTTATCATTTTTTGCAAATTAGCAGTGCTCCAAAGACATAGCTGAATCTTACTATAATATCGGTTAGTGGAAAGCTAACTTGCCATGCATAGGTATATATAAAGTTAGGTAAATTGAGAAGTTCGATGGATTCAAGAATAACTTATGATTTTCCGTGCCAGTTTTGAAAAGAAAAGGAGCACAGATTTTTGGAAAACACTGAGTTTACTAAAAAGCATGTGTCAAAATGAATATGTAAGAACACTGGTATAATTGAAGTTTAAGGTCTAAACAGTGTGTTTGGCGAAGAGAGGTTACAGTTTTCTTCTAATCTGATTAATAAAACATTTTTGGAAGTGGAAACTCCTGGCTATCATGACTCCAAGTTGTAACGCAAGCAGCAAGCCCAGGCTACAGAAGTGCTTTGGGACATCTGAGGAAAGCTGTCATGAAACCTCACATTGATATTCCTAGAAGTACATCAGCAGCAAAAGGAAGACTGGGGAAAATGCGGGCCTGCTGCTGAATGCGGCAGGGTGTCTGGTGACAAAGGAGATGGAAAAGGCTGAGGTACTCAATGCCTTCTTTGCCTTGGTCTTTACTGGTAAGACCAGCCTTCTGGAATCCTAGGTCTCAGGGAAGGTCTGGCACAATGAAGGCTTACTCTTGGTGTGAGAGGATCAGGTTAGGGAATATTTAAACAAACTGGACACACACAAGTCTGTGGGATCTGATGGGAAGCACCCATAAGTGCTGAGGAAACCAACCAACATCATTACAAGGACAATGTCACTTATTTTTGATAGGTCATGGTGACTGGGAAAGGCTCTTGAGGACAAAAGCAAGCAAATGCACCTCCTATCTTCAAGAAGGACAAGAAGGAAGATCCACAGAAATACAGGCTGGTTAGCCTCACCTCAGTCCCTTGGAAGGTGGTGGGATAAATAATTTTGGAAACCTTTTTGAAACACATGAAGGACAAGAAGGTGTTTGGGAGTAGTCAGTATGGAATTGCAAAAGGGAAATCATGCTTAACTAACCAGAAAGCCTTCTACAGTGAAATGACTAGCCCAGTGGGTGAGGAGAGAGCAGTGGATGTTATTTATCTCAACTTCAGTAAGGCTTTTGACAGTGTCTCCCATAACATCCTCATAAACAAGCTGATACAGGCTAGATAAGTAGACAATGAGGTGGACTGACAACTAGCTGAACTGTCAGGCTCAAAGGGTTATGATCAGGAGCACAAAGTTCAACTGGAGGCCAGTCACTTGTGGAGCACCCCAGGGGTTAATATTGGGGCCAGTACTGTGTAGCAGCTTAATTAATGACCTGGGTAATGGGATGGAGTGCACCCTCAACAAATTTGCAAGTGATACAGAACTGGGAGGAGTGATGGGTGCACCAGATGGTTGTGCTGCCGTTCAGAGGAACCTCAGCAGGCTGGAGAAAGGGGCCGACATGGGCCTCATGACGGTAACAAAGGGAAATGCAAAAACCTGCACATGGGGAAGAACAACTCCACATACCAATACGTGCTGGGTTCCAAATGGTTGGAAAGCAACTTGGAAAAGAAGGACCTGGGGGTCCTGTGGGACTCCAGGTTGACCACCAGTGATGCACCCCCGTGGCAAACAAGGCCGATGGCATCCTTGGCTGCATTAGGCAGCGTGTGTCCAGAAGGTTGAGGAAGGTGATCCTTCCTCTCTGCTCAGCACTGGTGAGACAATTCTGGAGTGCTGTGCACAGCTCTGTGTTTGCCGGTACAAGACAGGCATGTACACACTGGAGCAAGTCCAGCAAAGGGCCATGAAGATGCTTACGGGATTGGAGCACCTGTTAAATAGGGCAAGGCTGAGCGAGCTGGTTCTCTTAGCCTGGAGAATAGAAGGCTCAAGAGAATGTCATCAGTGTGTATAAATAACTGATGGGGAGGAGCCAGACTCCTCTCGGCAGTGCCCAGTGGCAGAACAAGAGGCCATGGGCCCACATTGAAGTACAGGAAATTCCATTTATACTCTTTTACTGTGAGTATGCTCAAGCACTGGAACAGGTTGCCCAGAGAGGTTTTGGAGTTTCCATCCTTGGAGAAAGTCAAAACCTGTCTGGACATAATCTTGGGCTACCTGCACTAGTCAACTCCACTTTGAGCTGTGGATTTGGACTAGATGATCTCTAGAGGTCCCTTCCAACTTCAACTATCCCGTGATTCTGAAATATGAAATATTTTAGTGTAAAGAAAATAAGATTTAATTTTATCATCTCCAGTTTATTTCCTTCTTGCCAATGTTTTATTATCTCAAAGATTTCTGTATTTCACAATGTCCAATGTAAAATCTGTGTGACTAATTCAAGGTTTCAAAACCCCAGACGCTGAAATAAAGCAACATTCCTCTTTAAAAGGATAGAAAACACACAAAACAGTACAAACCAACTTCTCTGATAAGAAACATCAATGAAAATTTTAAAGAAGTTAATGAGGTTTAGGATGACAATATCAGTTTATGTATAATTACAAACTGTAGAAAGCACAAGACTTGATACAAGTATAATTGTTAGAACATGTTTTGCAACCATAGCAAATTTACTAGATGTATAGTCAAATTTGGTTGAAGTTAAATTAGGCATGCATCTTGATTCTTGGTTAAAATTCTTCAGCTGCATTCTCCTAAACTGGTATAAGTAATAATAATAAAAAAGCCAGTATAAGCGGAAGCCTGCAGCTTATATCCAATTATAAATTACACTTCAGATTTTCTAAACTAATTATTAAATTTAGACTTAGCAATTAGCACTGCACAACATTTACCAACAGAATTAACTGTATCACTTGCTATCAAGATGACATTTCAAGCTCAATTACATTTTCATATGTCCCAGACTGGTAGCTCTGATGCATTCTAAGAAAATAAAACCTAGAAATAGGACAACTACAAATTGTCGTGACAAGATTCACAATAGGAAATGGTCTTTTTTCTGCTTCTGTTTTGGGTAAAAATGCAATCTTATTGGATACAAATGCAATCTTATCTGAACGGTGTGAAATTTTATCTCAGGTTGGTGGAAATAAAATGCAAATAGTTACTTTATAGAGTTCCACCATTTGAGAATTGTATCTAACAACTTTACAGATTCCAGGAGTCCTTATTAGCAAGTACATTGGTGTCCTTATTAGCAAGTACATGAACATTGCCAAGAGATGCTACCTGGTGTTGCTTTTTAGTGTGATAGGTATGAATCTGAGATCTTCAAAAGATATTTTCAACAAACAGCCAAACCTACAGAGAAACTCACAGCTGGATTTCATGTTGTGTTTACTTAGTAGGGCCAACCCTTAGGAAGTTTTTGCTCTGCAACTGTATAAAGACTAAAATTCAAAGCCGCTTACTCCTGATAACCCATTCAGAATCACAGAGTTGAACTAAATTCACTTGCTTTCAAGATACAAGTAGTGAAAGATTGTAAAGTTGCAATAAGATGAGACAGTCATACTTTGATACAATTGTATCTGCTTGCATAATAGGTTCACAACGGGAAGGAGCTCTCTATGGCTGCTGTTGAGATGTAGACCCCAATACTCATCATACATGTGACACCATTCTCACCTGTACCCCTTTAAGCTGACTTTTGTAACAAAGTAGAACATAGAGGGAAGCGTTTGATATCAATCTGGAAAAAAGAATAGAACTGTGGTTTAAACAAAGAATGGGTATAAAATTCCATTTTTCTTTTGATGAGAGGCTGGAGGTATTTGAGATTATCATTCACTCTAACCTCTTTCATGGTAAAGGACAATGAGTAGTGTTTGTCCTAGGACTTGTTTATGTTTCCCTTTCATCCTCCAACATCCTTCTCTTTCTCTTGGTTGTATCAGGATAGTTGCAATGCCTGTGGCTCTAAACCTAACACTCTTCAATACCTCCATTTTCCCCAACTCCATCTCCCTATTGAAAAAGAAATCTCTGTCTTGAAAGCTTTGATATTCTCTTCCAAATCCTTCGCTGACTTTAAACACCTATTCTCTCACAACGAAAAGAAGCTGTATGACCTTATGGATAATATCTTTTCCCTTTCTCCTCATCTATTTGTTATACCTATGACCCAGCACTTTTCCAGGATATGAACTCTGGGAGCACATTTTCAGCAAGAAGGATGGGATGTGGGTTCCTAACATTCAATCATTTAAAACGTCAACTAGGTACCCAAATGCCATGTGTGCACTCCAAAGCACAATCAGCATGTTCTGGTTCTGGTCACCAGAAATACTGTTGGCACTTCACATATGATGTGTTATTTTCATATTAAAGGTTTATTCAGGAGAAATGCTCTGTACAGTGTGTTCAAAATTTATTTCTATTTTTTTGCTATTGTGCAACACAAGCTTTTTCTCCTGTATTAAAATAGTAAATGAATGATGTATGCAATACAATAAAAAACTCATTTACCGCTATTCTGAGATGTCTTCTGAAATGTTATTGAGTTACATCTGGTTCTGTTCAACCCTTGTTAATTTGACCAGATGAAGAAGCTTGACATGACAACCTTTGGAAGGTTCATCTGACCTAACTTCAGACTTCTACAGTGTCAGTATCTAAACCCTAACTAATTTCCTTTGGCTGACTTTGTGGTTATAGGGAAAAATAGGCATCATTAGAATGCAATTCATATGTAGCAGTACATTACAGGAGATGAATAATGCCTTACAAACAACTATTTCTTTTTTTTCTTTTTTTTTTTTTTTTTTTTGTTTAGAAAGAGATTGGGGTTGTTTTTCCTTAGGCTGACTTTGTGGTTATAGGGAAAAATAGGCATCATTAGAATGCAATTCATGTAGCAGTACACATTACAGGAGATGAATAATGCCTTACAAACAACTATTTCTTTTTTTTCCTTTTTTTTTTTTTTTTTTTCCCCTAAAATCCAAATAAAAAAAGATTTTTTTTTTTTTTTTTTTTTTGGCTAGAAAGAGAATGGAGGATGATTGTCCCAAGAGGCCTACAGTTAGTTTGACAAATCCTTCCAAGATTTTTTAAAAGAACTACCTTACCTAAAAGGAATGTGGGTTTAAAGAGGGAAAGAGAAGATTTGTCAGGTGTTGTAGCTAGACAACACTCACAAATATTTAGGGAGCAAAATGAAAATGGGAAGTTGTAGTTTTTGAAGGTCATCAGAGGCTACTAGAAAGTTTTTTCCTGAAACCTAAGTAGTTACCTAAGTTAAGGGTTTAATCTCTTAGAATCGTTACTCAGTTAAAGAAGAGAAACAGGCTGTTTCAGAAGTTAATTTGGGCCCAGGACTTTGATATAAAACTTAAATTTAGATAGACAGGACCTCTTTCTGGAAGCCCTTCTCTATGGACTGCATGAAGAATGTTTTGGCATAACTTGAAAACTGGTTCATATCAGATGTCTAATCTGCTGACCTGAATCCCACTGCTAAAGCGTATGGTGCAAACACCCAATTGGTTTTGCCATGAGTAGAGGCTGTTATTACTATGTCCATCCCATCTAGGAATCAAATACACATTCATAGTCTAATTTCAATCAACCTCTTGGAGTACAGATCATGCTTTGTCAAAGTCACGCTGTCTAGGAGAAGACACTTGTGTCTCTCCGTACTGCACAATACTACAGTTACCTTCACATTCTAGGTTATTCATCCTATTAAATATTCATAGAATCATAGAATCATAGAATAGTTTGGGTTGGAAGGGACCTCTAAAGGTCATCTAGTCCAACCCCCCTGCGATGAGCAGGGACATATTCAACTCCATCAGGCTGCTCAGAGCCCCGTCCAGCCTGACCTGGAATGTTTCCAGGGATGGGGCATCCACCACCTCTCTGGGCAACCTGTGCCAGTGTTTCA
>NW_008796041.1:416722-423512 GCF_000699145.1 Aptenodytes forsteri | reverse complement strand
TCTGCCGTCTGCCGCCTGTCCCTACCCCAGGAGAGAGGTCTAGGCACTTCTACAGCCTGCACTGCAGCCTCTCCCTTCAGCCATCTGTGTGGACCTGTGCCCAGTTGCTGGGTTATGCGTATGCTGAGTCTCCCACTTGGCCCATGGAATGCATCTCCTTCAAGGCGGCGCCCTCCCTGCGCGCCCTTCCGTGCGAACTCCCGCGCCACGCCCTAGCTGACGCGTCACGCCCTGTTTGCCCGTCCTGTTGGCAGCGCTGCTGGTGGCAGCGCTCCCTGGGGCTGCCTTTAGTGGGAGTGGGGGGTGGCAGCCGTTACTCCTGGCCCTGCCCACGCCTCGTCAGCCACCCTGGTGAGAGCTGCCGGCTCCCAGTGGGTCTCTGCGCTCCCCTGTGGGTTCCCTGGCTTAGGAAACCCCCCGTACGCCGTGATCTGCCGCTCTGCTGCGGGACGCACCTGCACCGGAGCTGATCGCCTCTGCGAGTGACCAGTATTATTATTATTGGTCCTGTATCATTTGCACCCTATAGGGATGCAGACCAGAACTTCAGTGGAGGCCTTGCACACAGAGCAGAAGAGTGCAGCCCTGCCATATGAAAGGTGTGATGGAGACAACTGAATGAATTGAGAGCATTCTGCTATAAATGTAGGTGAAATCCAACAAGGCTTGTTGTAAAACTACTTGCTTGCTCTTCTACACAATACACATCAGAATTTCAGCCTAGCATCGCAACCAGGCAGTAAATTCTATTTGAATATTGCGATTTTGTCAGAAGATTTGTAAGACTTCAAAACTGCAAGCAGCAAAGAACATAACACATCTGTAGGGAAGTTTTGATGGTTAATGACACTCTGAGTGTCTTATTTCTACCTCTGAACTTGTCAAGCTTCATATTCCATTGCCTGGATCTTGTTATATATTTTTCTGCTAAATTAAAGAGTCAATGATTATCAGAAATTCTTCCCTCTGCAAGTATTAGATTCTGATCAAGTCAGTTAACTTCTCCTTATTAAGTTAAATAGCTTGGATTCTCTCTCTCTAATTAATGTACAAGCTCATTCTATGCACTAAGCACCTGTTACAGCAATTCAAATCAACAAAAAACCCCTGCAACCATCTGAACTTGCATACTATCAAAATAAAGCAGGATAAGATTAAAATGAGTCTTTCCTGACAGTCCATCTCCTCTTTTCTGGACAGAAGAAAGAGAAAATGTATGTCATACAATAGAAATCACAATGGTGACAATAAATGACATAGGAAAGTTTACTGTGTACACAAACTAAGGAAAGGAAAGTCAAACTTACAGGCAGACAACACAGAAAAAACAAAATGGTTTTCTATTCATGAATTTTGTCTTCCAACTTAGGACACAATTTTACACCAATGAGTAAAATATACCTAAGAACTGTATATTTCTTAGAAGTAAAATCACAAGATACTGAGATACAGAAAGGAAAATTGTAACACTGAGAGAAATTTTAACAAAAGAGTTTTTTTTTTCCAATCTGATGTCTGATTTATACATTAAAAAAAGGTGAAAATAGAGGAATGATTCAGTGAAACACAAGTTTGGCATGCCTTCAAGATCTTCTGATGGATAGATAGATGAAGCTTAGGTCCACAAACCTAAAATTAGTGCCCTAACAGTAGTGGAATAGAATGTATCCCTGAGTTATTCAAGCTAGAACAAACAAACAGATGGGAATATGTAGCTCCTGTTGTCCTGATGCCATTAGTCATATTTTTCATAGCTTTGGTTTACAGGGCAACAATGTATTTTCTTAAAATCCTATATTCAGTCCAGATAGATAGTTTTTATTTACAACCAGTCAAACCTTGCTTGGCATGAAGATTTGAGTTACATGTTTTAATTTGAGTTTTATAAAGGCTTTTTTTCAATTTGTGCCCATTGTCACTGGAATGAATCAAGAAGGGTAGTGCCTGCATTACTAAGAGATACTGCAAATCAGAGGCAAACAATTATATCTGAAGAGCACATCAGCACAGGGTGAGAACATTGGCTGGAATCTCAGCAGGGCAACGGATGTAAAACGCAGGTTTTCCAACGTCTGCATCCAGAACCCGCAGAAATCAGTGGGAGTTTTTGGTAAGTGCTGGTTTGGGGGTTTGGCTATTGGAAATGGCCATATAAAAGCAAGGAAAAAACCAAACCCAAGCATCTGGAAACATTCAATGTCTCATATCTTATAAACTAGAATTTACAACATAGTGAGTTAGGACACAGCAAATGGCTCAAAATCCATCAAAATTCTGAGCCAGTGGCATTTTGGCATTCATAAGCAACATAGCACCCCTTGATAAAGTTTTCCAGTGGCTTAGTGTATGTTTGGATCAATAGCAAAAACACATTTTAACCTGGATAAAATGTTGGCATTATGGTAATAACGAGCCTCTATGAGCGTCTGGGCAGTGATTTGGCTCGTGGAAATGGAAGGTTGGTAGTGAGCAGCCTCAAATGGCTGACCTCGTTTTGACATGCACATTACAAGTCATCATCGAATTTGATTGTAACTAAGTGCCAGGCCTTCCAACAAGCTGTTCTGAGATTGTTCGTTTGGAGTCCAAAATGAATAACTTTAGTGTGGCTAATTCCTACAGTTTCACATATTGTCAAGCAACTAACATGATTTGTAGGAAATTTAAAACTGTACACAGCTGATCACACATACTGGGCTTCCTCCATTATGTCAAGCAGAGTGATTTGTCTAGAGGGAAAATGTGGGACAAGGTTTGCAAGGAAGCTGCTGGTGGTCAAAAGATAGACTTACAGGGTTTCATTGGGTTCATTCTGTTTCAGTATTTGATTTAAGCCCTTTTCTACACCAAGCACTGATCACTAAAAATTGTAACACCTGGATGTCATCGTTAACCATATTTTCAAGATTGTTCATCTTATTTTCCATCCTAGAGATGCTTTGGTACTGTCCCTGGGTGGGAAGAGCAGCAACGTGAACATGTAACATGACACTTGAAACTTCTGTTGGAAAATAATAGGCATTTAGATAATGCACCTAGAAGCTCTTTCCAGACATTTTGTGACTAGAGGGAAAACACACAGATCCGTGTTTTTCCTTCCACAGAAAAACAAGAGTGTGTGTTTACAGGAACTTTGAAAAAGATTGGAGGAAATTGGAGGCACAATCGGCTGGCTTAAGAAAAACATCAGTATTCACTGTACTGCATTGCATTTAGCAGTGCAAGCTAAATTGTGTTCATTTTAAACTTTATGAAGCTTCTTCTCCATTTTGAATTGGGATAAGATAAACTACTTCCAGGGGCTGGTGTAAGAAGGTGGTGTTAATTCTTTTGTTATATGAGAACATGACACTAGGCTTCTCAAATAGCACTAGACATGAATGTATGGGCAAATGAATCAAACTCAAAGGATCACGTTTGGCTCCAGATTTAGACTTTAAATGTCAAAAATATAGAAGTAATCGGTGCATTAGGTGTGTAAGTTCCCATCACAGCCAGGGGAGAGGCAATCAGCAGAGTCAGTGAATCTTATGTGTGTGCAATAGCTTTTTAGATACCTCTAACTGCATGAAAAGTGCATACCTAAAAGCAGAATCTTAATCTTACATTGAATCCTAATAAAAAATTTGCCACAAAACAGATTGCATCATTTGCCTTAGTCTTTTCACGTGCACAGACAGGAATAATAATTAAAAAAAATTACCATGCACATTGTTAAACTGGGGAACAGTGGATGTGGCTAAAATGTAAAATTGATTTGCAGTCTGTAGCAAATCACTGGATGGAAGCAGTTGTTGTCAAACAAGTTTAGCCTCGACACAGAGCTAAGTTCAGCTTTTCCGTTCAAAATACTGTCTGAACTGTCATGTTTCCATTGTGATTGTTATGCTAAACCCAAAGCACCCAGATATTAGGCCTATCTTTGCCACTAATTTGATAGCGCTTTTCAGGTTTGGGTCTCTCCCACATCTTTGTCTTATGCCTACCGTATGTCCATGACCCTGAGTTCAAAAAGACCTGCAGTAATAAAAATTATTACTAGTAACAATAGGCAGAGGTGAGGTTAACATCAAGAGATACTTTGGTCAAAAGCTGTGTTGCATTGGTGTCCAAAGTCTGGGTTTATGAAAAGAATAAAATTCCTATCTAATAAGCTATATTAACAACAAAAAGAAATATATCAAGTAAACATCTCATTCATAGATCATGGCTGAACTATGATAATGTAGAGTGGAGAAAATACTGTCTAATCTGCTTAAAAATCTGGCCATGCTGCTGTGCACTCACAAGTATCTCAAGCAGGAAATGATGGAAAGCTCCACTGATTCCAAATAACTCAATTGTTTTTCCTTTTCTAATCAAATATCGTCATAGTGAGGAACCAGAAAAGCGTCATTCAGCAGGCAGTGTTGTGAAAGCATGAAATATGGCACTTCACTGTTAATGTAACATTAAAGATTAAAAATGTTTATTACCTGTTATTCTTCTGTTAATTGTTTTGTGTAGAGAAAAATAGAAGTTGCTGCCTTAATGCGTAAAAAAATCACAATGCGCATTCATAGTTGAGAGCAAAGGGTTGGGGCTATGAAAATTATGTAAATGATGGATTTCAGTGAAAGAACTTTCCAACCCTTAGGGTCTTCAAACAGCATTAATTCAAGAAATTAGATACAAAATTTAACTTTTTCATGTTAATAATGATTTCATAAGGAAAAACTCGTTAGTGAAGGTGACAAATATGAAATTCTATTGAACATTTAAATTCAGGAATCTTATTATGTGCCCCTGGGATATATTTACACAGCCAATGACTCTCTGATGTTATTAAGTAATTTATTTGAGAAAGTCTCCATTCATGAGTTTACATAAGAACAATATCAGGTTTACAAAGGCTTGTGTTGTCAGTTTAGCAAATACCTAATTCACAATGACTTTTGCTTAAGATTTTCATTAGGTTGTTCAATATTGTTTGATCATTTAATGTCAGCTTCATAAGATCATAATTTCCCCTATACAAAAAGAGGAAATTAAAAGGAGAAATAAATTAAAAAGAGTGAATTAAACTTAAATTTAAATCAGCTTCACCACAAAAGAGAGGAAAGCAGTGTCATCACTTGTGGTTATGCTTTGCTTGGGTACAAACTATCTACATTTGGCAACTTGGGGTTTTGCTGTAGTATATTTCTATGCCAGCAACACCAAAAATAATCTGGAACGTTGCATATGGTTCACCTGTTCGGGGTTGATTTGTGATCAGTATCAATTTCTGGCAGCATTGATTAGAGGGACCATCAATTAGATAGGCATGGAAATGAAAATACCTTAGGTCTCTTGATTTCTATGCCTATTTGTGCTGTAGTCTATGGCCTCCAGCCATTGTTGCAGGCAATATGCAAATATAACTAAAGATGACAATTCCTGCATCAAGGACCAGAGTGGATATGACAGTGAGAAGTAGCACAAGATCCCTTGATGCTGAAAATAGAGCTGGTCAAAACTGTCAACAGAATATTTGTCTTCTTACAGAAAATGCTGGTTCATCAATACAGAACTATTTCCCAGGAAATGTGCTGATTTTGCTCAACTTTGTAATGAAATACAGGCAAGCCTTGAAATCTTCATTGTCTACTGGCTAGATCCTTCACTATCATTCCTCAGAGACCTCCCTGGTCCCCGAGCTCCATCACAGGGCTATGCTGGAGGTGATTTGATACAGTAAGTGTTTGAAATCACAGCTGGTTGCTGTTAAAACCTGCCTCCGGCACTTTTGCTCCTCCTCAGGATGGTTCTTACTCTCCCATCACCATGTTTCCTGCACTCAGGTGTCTTTCCACCCTTGTATCTCCTACCCATTCAGGCTAAAACTGCAACACATCACCCTTTCTGTTTCCATGGGAGGGATCTGATCTGTGCTCCAAGGCTTGTCTCTATCCCTTCCCATATACTTCATTGCACGTGTCCTAAGACAGCTAAAACTTAAAGGACAACCTGCCTATGTGTTAAATCTTTTGCTCTGTGGCAACATGAAACCCTGGCCTACATGTAACCTTAGGCCAAAAAAAAAAATTCAATTCAAAACCAATATTACAGCAACTACCGAATTGTGTCACATTTGACTGGAGTATTAGCTGCCTGGAGGATCTGATTCAGACACGAGAAGGCAAAAGTCTTTTTCCTGGCGACATCTCCCACGAGAAATGAAAATATGACTTACAAATAAAACATGCAGAATTGTGCAATGACTATCTTGACCAAAACCTATCTTTCCACAAACCTAGATGACTATTTAATCTTTCACTTTTGTTCTTTACTGAATACATATATATAATGAGAGTGAACAGGAACAGGCAGGCAAGATGAGATTCAAATGGCCATATTTACTAAACACATGCAGCACTCAATTGTATCTGCATTTGTGCAGTGGTTCTCTGACAGAGTGTTTCTCTGATGTTTTAAGAACTTCTGAAACGCAGGAGGGCTCTAATCTAGATAAAAATAAAATCCATTAGTGTCCTGGTTTTGGCAGGGATAGAGTTAATTTCCTTCCTAGTAGCTGGTACAGTGTTTTGGATTTAGGAGGAGAAGAATGTTGATAACACACCGATGTTTTAGTTGTTGCTAGGTAGTGCTTACACTAGTCAAGGACTTTTCAGTTTCCCATGCTTTACCGACTGAGAAGGCTGGAGGTGCACAAGAAGCTGGGAGGGGGCACAGCCAAACTGGCCAAAGGGACATTCCATGCCATGTGATGTCATGCTCAGTACCTAAACTGGGGAAAGCTGGCCGGGGG
>NW_008796041.1:410746-416561 GCF_000699145.1 Aptenodytes forsteri | reverse complement strand
GGGGGGTGGGGGGGAGTGAGCGAGCAGCTGTGTGGTACTCAGTTGCCAACTGAGGTTAAACCACAACAATTAGTAAGTAGGACAGTCACAGGATAGGGGTGGGTACTTTAAGAGAAGTTACAAGGCTGGAAAGGTAATAATCCTGGAAACAACTTTCTTGTAAGTAAGGAGCTCTCAAGAGGAAACCACAAGGTTCTTAATGGAAAACTGAGAACAGAGGAGATGAGAAATGATGCAAAATTAGGCAAGGGTTTATAAGCAAAGAATGGTGGTGCTATTCAACAATACCCAAAAATCTTAACATCACACATATTACAAACCCAATCTCATGCCCTGTGCTGAGGTACTAGAGGTAGTAGTGGCTCTACCTCCCAGCATAGCCTTGCACATCTTGTCCTCTTCTGGCAGTGTACATCCAGAAAGCCATGACAAAGGGATGTTGATGTAGTGGAGGAAGTAGAAAAATGAGAGTGGTCGTAACTTTAGACATGCAATATAGCATGAGTAATAGACATCTGGAAGCATTGTGTTTGGTTATTGGAGAAGGACGCAAAAAAACCAGAGAAAGAGATTTCAGATGTTGAAACTATGAAGTTGTTTGACTGGATCAATATTAAGGTGCAGTTTGGCTGAGTAAGGGAGAGAATGTAGTTAGAGATGATTCCACATGATTAGTTGCCTGAGTGCTGAAAAATAAAATAAAATCATTGAAGTTTTTCATATTAAAGCATTGAGTGAAACTGAAATTTGCAGCGCCAACAGAAGTAGAAGGACTGGTTTCACCCAATTTGTGAGAGCACAGAAGAATTTATTCTGAATACTGTCACAGCATGTGCCCCCCACAGGGATTGCAGTCCTTGGTTTAAAAAAAATTGTATCTACAATATTTTTTAGAAAGAGATAAAGACCTCTGATTCCCTTCCCTTCTTCAAGACTAAAGGTTGGCTGTTTATGGTACTGGTGGTATTTACTACCTTTCTACCAAAGTCTTTAAAAAATCAACAGACATTTAAAATTAAGTCTTTATGATGACTCTCTTTTTAACTTGAGTTAGATACTATGCGAGTGGGGGAACATGCTTACTCATATTTATAAGTGATCACATGTTATTCCAGCTCGACTATAAAGAGCTACTTCTCAGACTCGAGATGGTAGGATTGATTTAAGTGGAGGACACTGAAGCATAGTGCCTGACACATCTCTGTCCAAAACACCTGTTCTACAGAGGTTCCTCATTGTAAGGAAGAACCTGGCTACCCGAAACCAAGACTGGCTACATGGAGGAGGACTCTCTTTCCATTTTTCTTTGTTTCATGGAAAAGAAAAAGAACCCATATGGAGGACAGTGCCCTTAACCATTCATGGTCCCTGGGTCTGCTCCTGAAGTCCTGTGTTAACTCCTTGGTGTCATTTGTTCCCAAACTCATACGAGAAAGTTCACCACTTGGGTCCTCATGTTCCCAGAGAAAATGAAGCATTTCCTACACCCTTCATAGTTCTGGGTTGCTGAGGAAATGCATCTTGACTCCCCATAACCTTGCCCAGTTCCTTTTTAAACTACTGTGTATCATCTGCTTGCTCCAATGACCTTCTAGTACATTGGCAGTTGATGACGAAATAGTATTATAACTGAATTTTTCACAGCAGTAAATTTAGCAGTTTGATACAAAATGCAATCATACAATACACAGTTAGAGAATTATGTCAATCTGATTTCTTAATAGTTGCACCTAGTGTTTCTCTACTGTTTGAAAGCAGTCTTGAATATTGCTCAGGAAGTATTACTGCTAAGGGAAGATAAAGAAGATGTATTTCTATTTCTTAAAGGTGAGACAAACAGGTCTTACATAAAATTTCTCTAGCTTCAGATAAAACAAAAACTATCAGACACACAGTATGGGGATATGCAACTACATGTTATCTTTCCTAACTAAATTGCCAGTTGCTTAACTGCTAAATAAAAAGCCGAACAGACACAGTCAGGATCATATATCTGTACTAAAAACCTTGAAATTTCATTTTGATTATGTTGTACACATTTTTAGAATCCTAGAACTCATATTGCTTACACTTGACCTCTGGAGTTTGACAAAGTTTGGCCTTGCAAGATTGTTTCCATTGGATGGGCCAAGTCATTAATATGAGCCAGGGATATTTTTAATACTAACTTGATTCTTTCTTTAGAAATATGTACACGTATGCTCATTTCCAGAACATAAAAGAATAAGAGTAATAGGCATTTTTTTTCCTCACTAATCTTCCACTCCAGCTTTTTACTCAAAAAAATTCCTTGTTTACGCTTCTTCTTAGAAACAGAACTTCACTATATACAGCAAACAGACAGTCTAGGAAAAAAAATCCCTCAGACCACCTGACTGATACAATTTTTCCAACAGTCCAGTAAAAAGTGCTACCTAGTGTAAGACTTGAAACAGAATCAAGCCCAGCAAGTAAGGGCCACAGTCTGTAATTTAGTCATTTGGAAACCCAATGTAAAAGAAATCATGTTTATCCATTGGATGAAGTTACCAAACATTTTCTTGCAATATTCATCCTGAATGTTGTTAGACCACTTTCCCTTACTGGATCGATCTATCGATCGATCTACTATCTACACACACGGATATGCACCCCCACCCCCCACCCCCAAAGGGTGCTGGGGTTTCCATGCAAAGTAGGAGAGAACAAAGAGAGTTACAGTGGCATGTATTTACAGAAACGTGATGGTTTTAGCTAGATGGTTATAGTACATTATTTAAGTAAATTAACTATGATTTATAGCAGCAAATGAATAAGACAAAGCTTGTTTAACGTATCTCCTGCATTAATTGTCTCCAAAGTCTGTTCCATTTGTTATCTAACAAGGTATGCTCCATTATTGTTTTTATCCAGTTCATTGCTTGATTCTATCTGTCCTTTCAAAATTAGCTTGTTTAATCAGAAACCACTTTTGCTGGTAGTTCATTTCACATAAAAAGGAGGAATTTTTGTTTACTGGGAAAGTAATTGCATTATAATTTTGAAAAGAAAGAAATATGAATTGTAATAAATTATTTCTTAAAAAATACATGGGAGCGTGAAAACCAACAAAGCCAAAACAAATTAAAAACTCTAATGAATGAAAAGGCTATAAATAGGATATGAAACTGGAAAGAATAATTTATCATTGTAACTTACCTACTCCTTGTTATTCTGTTGAAAAGAGCTGAATATCTAAGGAAAAAAGAAAAGATTTATGTACTTGCTAAATGATGGTCAAGTCAATATTTATATTAGTTGTCATTTTCTTCTAGCTTTTCAGCCCTTGTAAACAGTAATTAAACCTTTATTATAGAAAGAGAAAGTATAATTTAACCACAGGTTGGGAGTCCACAATTCCATTTCAGTTATTGATTAAATTGTATTGATAAAGTTTGCATGATCACAAGTAGACTATACTAAAGTTCAACATATTATCTTTTTGCATGCATCTGTGTATATTGAATTGAAGGAGAGAGAATGCAGAAATTGTATTCAAAACTCTGGGCAATATACTTTGGGTGTTTATACAGGTGATCTATCCCGTATCTTTTACTGCTTCCCAACATTTCAATTCACATCAAACTGTAGGATTTTTTTTCTTTTTTTACTAATTAACTAATATTTAACTGATAATCCTGGTTTTTTTTTAGCTAAAACAAGGAAAACAACAAGTATTAAACATTTAAGAAATAACTGAAAGGAACTATGAAAATTTCCTAAAAGAAAATAAAACACATAAAAAAGAATGTGCAAAATTAGTGTAAATAAAATTATAGAAATTGGAAACAAGATCTGATCACTAAATTATAATCTTTTATTATAATTTATGTAATCTTATATTATAGAGAGTAGAAGAATAGAATAATTAATATGAAATTCTGAAGTCTTAGGGAAAACTTGAATCTCACCTGTTCAGTTGATTAACACCTTGAGCTCTTTCTATTTGTAGACCTGACAAAGAAAAATACAAAATGAAACTAAATACACTAAATGATGTGAGAGAAATGGTTAGTTACATTGATTTAGCCTGATTTTATTTATCTGAAAATCATTCAGGTTTTCCTTGTTATTGAATTGCATTTATGATAACAATTCAGGCTTTGATCCTTAAATTTACACATTTGGGGCCTGAAGTAATAATAATTTGGGATTAAAAGGATCCAGTTCTTATCTACATATAAAACAGGTTGTTTATAGTGCAGTTTATTCAGTGAGTATACTCAAATTTAGTGTAGGGAGATTGATAAAGGTAATCAGTGAACACCGTATTGGCTTGGAATAGAGATGAAAGAAAATGCACCTGACTCAGCAAAGATAGGAGTTTAAATGCCAGATTATCCACATAAGTGTGTCAGTAAGAGGAATTTCATGCACGACAGATGCTAGAATGGGCATTAAAAATGGTCAGGACAAAAATCATTAACATTTAGTGTAGGGAGATTGATAAAGGTAATCAGTGAACACCGTATTGGCTTGGAATAGAGATGAAAGAAAATGCACCTGACTCAGCAAAGATAGGAGTTTAAATGCCAGATTATCCACATAAGTGTGTCAGTAAGAGGAATTTCATGCACGACAGATGCTAGAATGGGCATTAAAAATGGTCAGGACAAAAATCACTAACGGTTCCATAAAGCACATTGCTAAAGCATATGTATAGCGTCACATGCAAATGCTCTCAACAACTTCAAAAGGTCTATTTGCATGCTCAAAATCAGGCTTATACGTGAGCAAGACAAAAACATTAGGCAGTTTCCAAATGCTGTTTAATACTCAATGTATAGGAAGCAAAAGTTTAACGTGCTACCAATATCATGAGGCTTAAAAAGACATTATAAAATGACCGGACTGAATTTTATTTCTTTCGGTCACTAGTGTGGAGGTAGCTACTAAGGACCACAGCAGGTACTACCCAGGTACTAAGCAGACCTTGCCCATCCAAGCATCATGAGAGAAAATTATTGATGTACTGAGTGGTATATACTGTTGCTATCCCCATGGTGACTGGGTCGATGTCTCATTGCAGAAAAAGGTATTATCCCACCTGAGAAATGGAGCTCTGATTAAACCTGAGTCAATGCCTATTTAGGAGGGTTATTACCTCCATAAAGTAGGGAATGAATAGTATTTGGATAGGAGCAACACAGAAAATCACTTTGTCCAGTCAAACCAAAATATTTTAAACAGATTATTTCCTTTTGTTAACTTAAGTACAAAGTAGCATTGCACCTGCTCTCCAGCTTCATATCAGATGAGAAAGAATTTTGATAATGATGTAGAGTCTCTCAGGCTGCCCCAGTCATAAGCTCTGGGTTTCTGATTCAGGACACCTGGGAGAGCATAATCCTACTTGAATATGGAGTCAGTGGAAATCTTCAGCTAAGTGTTGGTGGCAGGAAGCCCCGAGAAGCAGACAAGGTAAACTGTGACCAGTCTCACAAGTGTTTGGATTTTTGCTGTTTGTGTTCAAGAGATCCAACCTGAAAATGCTAAAAACAAGGGTGGAAGTACCAAGGATTTTCTTATGAGATTTCTAGTACTCTATAATTCTTTTTGGAATATGAATAACATCAGATTGACCTATCACTGTTATTTCTACTGCTTCCATTTGCAGCCTGAATCTGGAAGGAAAAGGCCATATAAAGCACTCAAAGTAGTTTTGCATTTATTTGAAACCTAACACTTGAACTAAAAATACTGAATAGGTAATATTAACCTCAAAATTATTGGCATATAATGTCTCTTAGACTGGTGCTTTTGGGGTTTTTTTTGTGCCCGGGTACACATTGTTGTG
>NW_008796041.1:407381-410726 GCF_000699145.1 Aptenodytes forsteri | reverse complement strand
GGCTTGAAAGGCTCACAAAATGAAATAAAGTATGTCCACATTAAAGTCCTCAAGCAGCTTATTCCCTTTGATTTTTAGTAGTATGATTTCTATCTAGGATCATGACCTTGTAACAATTTAATCCTGTCCAGCTGACCCTCTACCAGTGTTTCATCCTCTATCCCTACTGCTCAAGTTCCATTCAGGTTTGGTCCAGAGACCACTTATGTACAATACACATAGCCATCACAGTAGGTATTTAGGTAAAAGGTGTGTTACGAATGAAGGCAATTCTTTCTCATCCCACATAGGCTACTAAGAATTGAGATGGTAAGCTACTTCTGGTCTGGTGCCTTTGGGTTGTTTCCTCCTTTATTAATTAAGGGAGCCATGAACTAAAAAAGTCCTTTTTCCTCTGCTACTGGCTGTTCACTTCACGTATATCCGTTTCTGACTTTTCCCATTTGCCTCCTCTCTGTCTGGTGTGTCCTGTCACCTAATGCAAGATCCATCCTCTTCATTGCCTGCCTACACAGAACCAGCCTGTCAAACGGGCTCTTCAATGCCGACATAATGGAGGTTAAACCAAGCTAGATAAAAACCCCAGAAAACAACTGTAAACTAATTCCGTTGGTGCAATCCAAGTCTTTGACAGACTCACATGAGAAATCAGATGAGAGCATAATTTACATTATTTAAAATTGTTAAATTAAATCTTTTTTTTTTTTTTTAAACCTGGACAATACAGGGCTCCGAAGTTTCCTTGAACAACAGCTCTACTGCAAATTGACCTGCCTGCCTACTACATTCAAAAAATTGTTTTTCTTTTCCTGAATGGAGACTTTTCTTTGAAAAGAATGAATTCAATTTGTGACTCACACTGTGAGCATTCTGCATGTGATTCTGAAGTTTTTGAATCTTTTAAATCAATAATAAAACCATTTTAATTTGGCTTAACTTTGTAGAGCATGTGTATTTTTAATTCTCAATGATCATGAAATAAGGTAGCATTACAGGTCCGGGACTAAGTCCTCTGAGTCATCTGACTTCCCAGTTTGTCTGTTTTGGGCTTCCCAGTCTGTGATGGGAAAATTCCTGGTTTTGGATCAGCCTTCATAGTTCAGACAGATAGAGTCAGGCTTTTGCTCAGAACTGGATGAGGCCACCAGTCTATGAAAAAAAGCATCATGTTATTATAATATGTATATTGTCCAATAACAAATCAGGAGCTTTAAACCTATAAAGCTTGGGGCTATAACCTACTTCCCTACAGCCTCTACCTCACCAGTGAGTTTTGTAATATTCCCATTCCCACATCTGCTTCCTCAACAATTTATACTTGCTCCAGGTAAGCTTGAAGAGATACTTTGGCAGCACTAAAAGCTACATGCAGCTCAGGGACGTAACTGATTAGCTAGTCTGGGCTACAGATGTTCCAGTATAAACCTTTTGTGTCGGCACCTTATTCATTAGTGATTGAAATCCCTTTCCTTTCAAATAAGAGTTCTTTCATGTAAGATGCATCATAACATCAGCATAACGATGATTACTCCAACCGAAATGTTCTGGTTACTTTTCCTGGCTATCAGAGTTCACTGTTTGCAAATCTTTGAAGCAATTTAGTCACTAAATTACATAGTTCATAGAATCCCTGAGAAAAAATTAGGGTGGAAGGGACCTCTGGAAGTCGTCTAGTCCAATGCTCACATGCTTTGCTCATTGTAAATGAAGGTTCTTTGATAAATTTCTACTGAATTTGACTCTAAGTGCATTTGTAACCTCTTGTAAATGCACATTAAAACATGTTAAACTATCCTGATGGTGATTTAAGACTATTTGCCTTGTTTTACAAATGGGATAAGGTGGAGCATGCAGAAGGTCAGATAACATGGGTCAGCTGGCAAGAAGTATGTCAGCTGAGTGCAGTTGCTGAGGCACTGGCAGTCATGTAAGCATGTCCACAGCAAGCACCTAGGGAATTTGAAGATGAGTTCTCAGGCTGTACACAACCAACTTCATAGTGCTAATAATTCATAGCTGTTAAAAGTTAAACAACTAGAATTGTGGTGATACAGTCCTTTATACTTTACTTAACTAATTGAAATTGGTTAATTAACAATTTCAATACCTGGAGAGAAATATAAAATCTATTGTGCTGTTTGGCATTGTGCTTGCACTGGAAATGGCTTATACATCCTCTATTCCGTATTAAATGGGGTATATTTTGGACACTATTGCTGTTAACAATTATTTAGGGGTTTTTTGAGAACTCCGTTTTCTAGACTGACACTTCAGTAAATTTTCTGTGCTTACGCACAACTGAAAATAGATGAAATCCAGAAAATTAAGTAAGATTAAAATGGTTTTATTACTGATTTAAAACTGTGTTTCTCTGTGCATAACACAAATTGTCACCCAGATACAAAAGTGAGAGACAGAAACGTGCAAGTCTATTTCACATTCGAAGCATACACACTGGAGTCACAAAACCAGATTGTTTTGCCCATAACTAGAAGGCTGAAGAGCAAAATCTCATTAAGATTGGTATATGGAAGTAGGCTTACAAGCCATGCATATCCATGAATAGGTTAGTTTAAATGTCTGAGAAATAGATGGATTTTCAAATATCTGGCTGACAGTCTTGGATTTAGAAATACAAACTAAGATGAACTCAAAACTTGATACTCAGAAATAAATCTGTCTGGAAATGGTGTTATGAAGAAATGAATCTACATTCTAGAAAGACTGTTTTTTAAAAACTGTTCTGATCTTCCCATGACTCGGCAACATGTGTTTATCCCTGGCATTCTGGTGGATTTGGACCTAATGCATGTGTTCTCACATGGCACCTCTGAAAATCTGATTTGCATGAAGTGTAGCTTGCATAAGGTGTTTAAAAGATTTGTCAACAGTAGGAATATTACTGCTGAAGGAATATTCAAAAGGCTTAGACTTTCATGCAGTGTATTCTGTAAAATCAGACTTACATGCTCATAAAACTAAAGCGTGTCTTTCCAGTGTTTATTTGCAATAACAACTAGTTGGTACCATTTTCTAATTTTGTTTGGTTATGTATCTATAACGGTATGCTATATACATTGTCTGCCCTTATCAGTTTCTGAACCTTCTTAATGCTATACAACTGCACACATGCAGAGAATCATAGAATCACTAAGGTTGGAAAAGACCTCTAAGATCATCGAGTCCAACCATCGACCCAACACCACCATGCCCACTAAACCATGTCCCTCAGCCTCATCTACACACGTCTTTTAAATACTTCCAGGGATGGGGACTCAACCACTTCCCCAGGCAGCCTGTTCCAATGTTTAACCACTCTTTCAGTCAAGAAATTTTTCCTCATGT
>NW_008796041.1:335822-406708 GCF_000699145.1 Aptenodytes forsteri | reverse complement strand
CTGGATGTAACTCCATTCCCCACAACTCTCTGGGCCCGGCCGTCCAGCCAGTTTTTGACCCAGCGCAGAGTACACCTGTCTAAGCCATGAGCCGCCAGCTTCTCTAGGAGAATGCTGTGAAGAAGGGGAGGGAAATAGAAATTGCCCTTGATGTTTGCTGCCAGCCCTTAGGTTTGTCCTTAAACCTAGGAGGAAAAAACCCTGAGACAGTTTCTAATGGCTTTGGTTTTATATTTTGGACTGGTATCTCATAGGTGGTTATTTGATAATTCATCTGAAAGATAAAGAATTACCTTATTGAATGAAACTCTAAGCAGTTAATTGTTGGCCTGTATCCTATCATAAGACCACATTGGCCTTGATTGGATACTGAAAACAGCATAGATGCAAGAATTCATTTATATATTTATTAATTCAAGGCTATAACACTAATACAAAAGTCAACACAGGGTATTGCTATGAAGATATGAAGCAATCAAAATATGCTGTTTTTACACTGAAGCAGTTGCTAATGCGTAGCACACAGACAAAATACAGAAGAACAAAAGAGGCAAAATCATTGAAAATTAAGCCTATTTTTCATTAATTTTGTCACATATGAACTCAGGTAGGTTTGAACTTTGCAGTCATTGTAGTGTATTCAAAAAATAATAATGCAAAAATTTTCCATGACTTCAATAGAATCACTGTTGTATTAGTAAGTGAGCTCTCCAGTGGACAAAATAATATCTGTAAATTCCCATGAATTTTAACCCAAAATGTGGCAGCCTGGCATGATTAAAAGCTCTAAATTCTCAAAGAGCAACATGATTAAAGCAGGATTGTAGTCTTGAGTGGCACCTCACTGGTTTCATTTGCCAGTATTGTTATTTTCCAAGGTAATATTTGATTTACAAGAAAAATGCTTTTAAGTCACACAGTAAGTCCTACAATGTATCCACAAGTATAAAATCCTCAAATTGCCTTCATTTGTCAAATGCTAAAGCCCTACCTGAGACTATTCAGTGGCAGAGTAGGAATCTAATGACGGCAGTAGGAAGGAGGAAGGTTAAATTTATAGAGGTTTTAGAGGCTATACCTCTTGTCTCTCCTTCCTTGTCCCCCTCCTGACTCCCTTTAATTCAGTACTTTGACCACAGTAATGCAGTTAAGCTTCAGTATATGGCACAGATGGCTCATAAGTCCAGTCACCATGATTTTATTGAAACCTCTCTCGTGTTAGTAATTTGAATTGATTTTAAATTCAAAATTATTAGTGCAGATGATGAAATACTGAGCTTTAATGTTAACCCAACTTTCCCCTTATGCTACACTTTCCCTCCCAAACTGTCACATTTTTTCCCTTGCTTACACTATAGTTGCCTCCATTTTGGTTTTTTGCTGCCTATAGCTAAGGTTCAAACACAGAGAATGAAGGTATTTTTTGGACAGAAATAATAATGAATGCAGCCTGGATTAGAAATAAATGTGAACAACACTTTACAAGGAGGCGATTACCCAAACTAATGCCTTCTATTTTTGCTTTCCTAATATAAATCCAAGTTATAAAATATTATCAGTGAAAAAATCTTAGGTGGTTATACGTAGACTATGATAATGAAACTATCATAGTGCATGTCAGACTACCATTTAAGTCAGTGTTGTACAACAGCTATGGACTGATAGGTGCAAAGATCTGGTTGTCCTAGATAAGCCAAGTGTTGTTTTTAATAGTTAACTTCATTTTGTAAAGAACCTCAAGCTCAAGAAAGAAGCTCAAGTACAGTCAAGGTTTTGTCTACCATTTGTTTCAAGAATCTGGATCAGATCCTTAAATCAGAGCCAAATGTGAATAAAAGCAGTAAATTCTTGGGCAATAAATCCTCAGTGATCGGCATTACTCAAAGACGGGACCTGCTGGAACATCTTCATAACATTTTTTTTCCTTCCTTCTCCTCATGTGCAACATATTGCAGTAATCAATTAACATGATGGAATATTCCTGCACTGAGACCTTCTTGTAACTCCCATATGGTCAGAATTTGATCTTAATAGCTCAAATTTTTTTTTTAGAAACTGAACTCATCCCGCACATCAGTGATGATGGAAAAATAAACCTAAGCTTTCAGAGGGGATTAGTGGTTTTCAGCCCATTGGTATTGGGTTGAAATATTTTGGAGAAGTCTGGTACTCAGAGAGGACTGAGCATCATTCACCTGCATTTGAACCACCAAACTGGACAAGGAGAAATGGAGGACCTGCATTTGAACCACCAAACTGGACAAGCAGAAATGGAGATGCCCAGTTTCATCACTTGCATTTAAAAACACAGGCCTTATTATACCTCTTTAGAACAAACATATAAGCAAAGTTGTTGATCTCTTGATCATGTTTTAATAATTTATCCCTGCCCATCTCATCACACCCTTTATTTGCTTTTGTAACTCAAAAGACTTTGATTCCACTGTAACAAAGCAGAAAATTCTGACTTATAACCTGAGTAATACCAAGTAGACCTTGGTTCATATAAAGAAAGGACAGTAGCTGAACTTGTGTTTCTTTCTGCTTTTAGTTGTTCTCTAGTGGGGTTTAGAAGTGTTGCAAAAAGTCATAACTCGAAGCTTGACTAAGTCCTTTCATAATGCTTGTGAAGTTTGAAGCAACCAAGGAATCCCTAAAGGTCCACAACTCTGCAACCAGTAACACCAAAGTGCCCTGACCAAACTCCACAAAAATTCTCCTTGCCATTACTTCCTTTGGAAGAGTTGTAGGAACTGAATTTTACGTACTTAGTGCACATTAGTCTTGTAATAACATTTATTACAAATAGATTCAAAAACTCCCATTTTCTTTTTTTTTTAAAGCATGATGTCAAATTAATCATCCACATTCCTTAATTTTTTCCTATATCTGACAAGAAAATATGATGCAATCCATACTGTTCTTTCTAAATAGACATGGGGAGGTGGAGAAATTGCTTGGTCCATGTATATTCCAGCGGAGGGTGGCAGTACACTACCACACTCCCACAGTAAAGGAAAAGTTGTACAGTAATATTTGTGGCTTGCATCTTCATGGGAAGAATACACCATGCAGATGAATATGTTTTGGGTGCGAGATGGGAATGGGACTGGTAAAGTAATCCCCAAATCACTTCAGCAACCTTGCTCAATCCACTCAATCTCCATCTCTCATCTGAAATATTTTTCTTCCATAATTTCCATCAGCTGATGACTACAAACCATTATAATACTCCTGAGGATAATCATCCATGAGAATGAATACTAGCATATCTGAAAATGGGAATCTCTACTGATTAACTAATAATAGCAGAACCATTAACTTCATCAATAACAAACAGCAACATATTCACCAACAGTGTTATGTGGGTTAAACTCTAGAGGAGGAAAGGAGCCACGTTGTGGCAGGATGCATTACATTTGCATTATCATGGCACTATGAACATGCTAAATGTCTCTGCCCTTTCCTCAGTCCAGTTTTGCTACTTTGGTATTCTTCAAAATTTGAAATGCCTTGTTGTCTCTGCAGTAGAATGTGGATTTCTCTGATACCTTCTGAGTCTTCCCTTATTCTTACTCTGTTGGTTTTGTTTTTGTTTTTTTCTTCCTTCCTTCTTTTTTTAAAGTAGAAAGCAGTTAGGAAATTGTACATAGGCCAGCAAAAAAAGGCAAGGGTGTATTTTTTTCCCTTTGCAAATCTTTTGTAATCTTCTGGTTGACAGAAAAAGTAGCAATTGGTGCAGCCTATTTTAAATTACTGCAGTGAAAGTATTTTAACACATCGTCAAACCTTTAGACCTTTGTGATTCGAGGCTACATATTTTTTGGATGTGAAGAAATATTTCAGTGAAAGAAGAAAGCAATGCATAATAGGAAGACTACTCCTTCGTTATGCAAATAATGAAAAATTATTTGTATACAGAGCATGATTTCTTTAATGCGCTTTTATTATCCTTCAAGAATTTAAACCAAAGGATTATGCAGGTCAAGAAGAACTTGAAGAACAAAAGCCATTCATGATCAAGCTCTCAATATAGACTTACATTAGTAAAAACATTTGAAAAACATTTTTATAATAGTAATCTAAGTAGCTTATGTTAACTTCTCTAGTAACCAAAGCCAAGCATAATTTTCATGCATTCTTTCAGAAGACAGTCGTTATTTAAAACATGTAAAATATGTAAGCAGTGTTCTGGAACATCTTTCTATTAAGAAGAAAGAAGTTGGAAACGATGTCAGAAATTTTAGGTGAGGAATGACATGCCCCTTCACAAAAATAAAAGATTTTTTCAAAGAATTAAGGGAATTAAATATTTTCACTCAAAACTGTTGTCAATAATAATTCCTTACTACTACCTTAGTAGATTTCAAAGTGTTTGAGATCCTTAACAGTATCCCATCTGTCATAAGGAGATCTAGACTGGGGTCCTTGAATTTATTCAGTCATCTAACTCACTGTAGAATCGGTAGATGCTGAGTACCTAACTATGTTTGAGGAAGTAGAACTTGTGCTCATCTACCTATCACGCAGTTGTCAGAGCCAAGAATTGGGTTCAGTTCTTCCACAGGACTTTATATTAACTAGTGGCCTCTTGAAAAGTCTTTGGAAAGCCTTTGGAAACCTTCCACAATACTGAACCTTAAAAAATCCAGAAGGTACTACTATTTGCAACGGGGAGATTGTGTGTAAGGGTGGACAGGACTTAAGTATCAGCCTAGAAACATCATTGCTTCCAGACAGTCAATTATCAATGATTCATTTTTCTTTTGTAATCAGATCTCCAGTTATCCGGCAAACAAGCTTTCCAAAATCTGAGAATATTTCAGATGTGTTTTCTCACCTGTAAGTAGCTTCCTCTATAACTTCTTGTAACGTTTTCTCCCCAACTATTCCTACAGGAAGTGAAATGCTTTTCAGCAGGTCTTTAACTAGTAATTAACTAGCATAAAGTGATGAAATATGGGGGAAGAAAATAGCCAGGGTGATCAGAAGCTCCAAAGCATTGCTTGGTTATCATTAGGGTTATCTTATGAATTAGTTTAGAGGGAATACATTTCCCACAGCTAGGGAAACAGTTGTCCTTAAAAGTCCCTCCCACTTTTTTAGTGTTGTAGGGACTATGGGCTAAAATGCATTAATCACTGAGCTTTCTGCTAGCAAAGAGAGCTGATTTCCCCCATGGGAGTGGAAAGCTGCCATAGATATATGAGCCATACTCCATGCTCTTTCGTCTCTCAGCTGTGTGCATGAGGCTGCAGCCAGCCCTGGTAGATGAGCAACATTCATGGAGTTCATTTGGAGAAATGCGTTCTGGCTATTGGCATCCTTCACGCATCTGACAGAACAAGGGCCAAACCTCAAAAGATATTTAGGCAACCATATTAGTCGAGCTAGAAACACATTTGCTCTCCATAGTAATTTTGCCCCACAGTACTAATAGGTTTTATTAGGCCAATGCACCATTCATGATAAATCGTTGGGTGAATATCCTGGAGGTTGATCTGCAGATGGTCTGACTGCTTCCCATCAGGAGGTATCTCCTGGGAAGATAAATGGCACAGGCTGCCTTTACAAGTGTAGCATGTCCACTGACAGATAAGCACATCTTAGACACTTTCCTCGTTCCCTGTTTTGGGGAATAGTAGCAGAGAGGAGCTGAAGGTAGCATCTACATGAGAGATTTCACAGGAGACAAGTGGAAGAGAGGAGATAACATTTGCAAGATGCAGTTGTAGCAGGAGGATATTTTTATATCTCTATGTGGTGTAAGAAAGGTATAGGGGTCTTTGAGGGGGGAACAGGGTGTGCAGTGTTGATATGCTGGAGTACTGAATGGCCCAACGATACATTTGAATTCTTCCTGGTTAATAGAAAACCTTAGAGTAAAATGTTATTCCAGAGTAAACTGGACTATAAAAGAAAAAGGAATTGTTTAGAAAATTCGTTTTAATGAAATAAAATAACTGGGAAAGACAAAGAGTTTCTTGAGGAGGACCAGCTTCTCTCAGAGTAGAATAGATTTAAAATCTGTTTCACTGATATAACTGTAAAAATCCATGATTGAAAATGCTAGCCTTGAGAAGTTACAATACATCATAAGAAAAAGGTGAGTCAACATGTAATGTTTCAATTATAGGGTTCTCAAGAGTACACAGGTGGTGTAATAAGTAAGGTCATGGTCTTTCCATCGGCAGTACCCCTGTTATTTCTGCAGTTGCTATGAATGGGAAACAATAACCCTTATGATTGTAAAAAGACCAAAGTTCAGAGCAGATCGATCTAATGTTCTGAAAGGTAAATAGATAAAGATTTGTTATGTAGCGAGTGCCTATGGTATTTATACTGGCTGGTCTATCTCTGTGGTGGTTGTCCAGACCATGGGGATGATCAATATATGCAATAGTGGGCAGCAATGACATTTAAAATATCTGTCCCCCTTCCAAGGACATTATTATTTCAAACAAGTGGCTTTTAAACCCAGAAATTCTGGTTTTTGGTCATTCTAGTCTGGCTTGTGAAAGATCAACAAATCGCATAGGTTCCCAGTATGGCCACCCACCAAACCTGCAAGATTATGCCCTGAACTGGGAGTCTGTGGAGCTGATTCTGTTCCCAGCTTTGCCATCATCTAGCTGCACCCTGTGCTCATTAGGTTATTCTCCTCATCTTTCCACATCTGTATTCCATTTCCCCAGCTTTTTTCCCCACTTTGCTTTGTCTGTTTAGACTAAGCTCCTACAGGCTTGCACTAGATCTCGTCTTTTTCTGCTGTTGTGGCTTTGGCCTGAGCACAAGCGTTCAGAGCCCTGACAGGCTATTTCCATTAGGAAGAAAACATGATTGTAAGTTCAGGTGCTTCTTTGATTTCTTCAGCTTATATGCATCCATTACTAATGACATGCTGACCTACACAATGTAGTAACCAATGTGATATGTATTAGTGATGTAACAGAGTTTTCTCCAGCACAAAACTTATTCAAGAGTGGAACGATTGTGTTCCAATAGGAATGTGACTTTCAAGGACCCTAAAACAAAAGGAGCTCCTAGAGAAAACATCTGCATGATTAGAAAGGTAGGAACAAACTGAGAAAGAAAGTGCTAGGGAATCTTCTTTTTCCATTCCTATCTCAGTCTCCTTTATTTCCTAAGCACTGAGGAAATTCCAAAAAAGAAAATCACCAATAGCAGGGGAGTAACAAAACTGGCATTAAAGGAGCACAAGTTCACTTCAGACATAAGCAACTCACCAAGGAACTCTGCACTGGTGGTTTAATCAATGAGTCTGCAGCTACCTTGCCTACGGGATGTTTCATTCAAAGCAGGACAGACTCATAGTGTAAATGACTATCTGTCCACCATAATGATCTATTTTATCTTCTTTCTCTGAACTCTTTCTGCATCTGTTAACTCTAACACTGAACTTGCAAATTCTGTGAAGTGCAAGCTGTTCCTGCACTTTCTTGATGGTACTTTCATGGTGAGCTGCTGGAACATGACTGCTCTGTTTCTTTAGTGGACATGACACATGGAGAAACTACTCCCAGAAGGTTTGCAGTAGGGCACGCAACAACTTCAAGGAAAAACTCACACTGTCATTTCTGTTCTTTCATACTCAAAACTGTAAATAGAAGACAAATAGGAATTTCAAATTCCATGTACCTAATCTATTCCTAGCAAATGTAGCTGGCACATTATTTTTAGGATATTTTCAAGGTATTCAGATACAACATTTATCAGTCAGGTTACTCCTTGAAAACACACACCTGATATGGATTACCACTGAAAGAACCTTAGCTTTTTCATTTCCTGATCTTGTGCCTTAAAATTCCTAACCTTAATGTTGTATTAATGCAATTTTTTTTGCATTTTAATATTTTATCTTAATTTAAAATGCAGTGAAATAAGTCACTGTGATTTATACAGCAAGCTAATAGTATTGTCAGATCCATTCACTGTCCTCTTACCTCTAAGGTTCTTCTCTAGTGAGTTATCCAATGAGAGGGTTCTTTTAATCACCTATTTAAAGCTAACTATTCTGAGAGTTAATTACTACTATATCATAATTCAGAACAAAGAAAAAAAATACTATTTTGTAATCATTGATCTTCTATATCACCAAATCCAAAACATTCTTAATTATGCAGAAAGTTATACATGGCTAATACAACTATTTGGCACTATCAGATTTTGCAGCTACTCTTCCCCTGCCTTGCCTGCTGCAGAAGGGAAGCAAGCTCTTTCGTTCTGTGAAAAATACCCACCAAAACTCAGAGAAAGCCAACAGAGATGGTGTCGTCCAGCTTTATCTACCTGTCATTAAGATTTTTGAAAAGAGACAAAAATGGTGAATTTCCTTTGACATATTCTAAATCATTACTGATTTGTTGACACTCACATGGTTGCTTTGGTGGTAATAGAGGAAAATTTTCAAAGTGGTTGTTAGACAAGAAGAAGACGTATTTGTGAGTGGGAGAGACAAAGGGGAAAATAGATTTACAGAATGTACAGAAAGTTGCTTTCATTTTTTTTCCCTTGGTGTGTGGTTTTTTTATTGAAGAAATGCCACATGCATTAAAGAAATGCACGAGGCAAATACAAGAAATCTACTCATAAAATTCCATTTTTATATTTCTGTTCCAGGGACACCTTCCTCATCACAGGTGTGTTAATTTCATCTGGTTGACAGCTATGGAAATAACCTACATATTTAAGCAGTGAAAGCAGAAGTAGAAACACATTTACACAATGAAGTCTGTTTTCTATTTGAATCTAAAATCTAAGTGCTGTCCCTTTAAAGGAGACCTTGCTATCTTGATAAAGAAAACTAATGAGGTGGCCTTTCTAGGGCTAGTCACATAATAGCCATGGTGACAAGGACCTCTATCAAGAAATAAAGCAGAAGATAAATGAGATTTTTCTAATATCCATTTCACCCATTGTTCACAAGTGTCATGCGATACAGCTTCTATTTATCATCAGATAGTAGATACTGGGCACTATTTTGTAAAGGAAGCCTAAATTGCCACATTGTGTTATTAACAGCCTGTAAACGCTCTTTACTCCGTCCTGTTCTTTTTGTAACTGTGCAAAAACAAGTTTGTTTGTTTGTTTTTTTAAATGGACCTAAAGGACATTATTTATATTTATGCTGGATGTCCACACAGTATTTAATAGTAAAATGACAACACATGTTTCGGTCAGCTAGCCTGAAAACTAGTCCCACCCACCCTGAGAAGAAGGGTATTGCACCTAGACCTCCTTTTCTCAGCTCTCCAGCTTCCTTTATCTTACACGATATTGTTAATACAAAGTCTCAAACTCTGACACGGCTTTCACCTTTCCCCCATGTTCCAGCCACCCCATACAAGGCAGGTCATCCTCCTTCAGGGACATTTTGGAGTGTGGAGAGTGTGGCCGATCTCTCTGCAAGTGTCCCTGTTGGGTTCCCTTTTTCAGTTTGGAAATACCTGGTCTTCCCAGGTGTGCCTGGACCTAATTTATAATAAAGAAGCTTAGAATAGGGATTATCTGTTATGATGACCTGCAAAAGCAGGCGACTGAACTCAGTTGCTCTGGATGTACCCTTCAGACCACTGTTCCCATGGTATTAGTTTCCTAAGGTGTTCAGAACTTGCAAGTCTTTATTTCCCCTCTACTCCTGTATGATAAGGTAATGTACTCATTCCCAGGGGAGACAGTTAAATTAAATTTGATTTTTCCCCACACTAAAATATTTTATTTCACAGAAACATAGGATCAAAGGATGGACCTCTGGAGATTGTCTAGTCCAACCTTCCTGTTTGAAGCAAGGTCACCTACAGCAGGTTGGTTGCCCAGGGCCATGTCCAGTTGGGTTTTGAATATCTTCAAGGATGGAGACATCAAAACCTCTCAGGGCAGCCCGTTCCAGTACTCAGTCACCCTCACAGTAAAAAAGATTTTTTCTTATGTTTAAGCAGAATTTCCTGTATTTCAGTTCGTGCCCATTGCCTCTTGTCCTGTTGCTGGGCGCCACTGAGAAGAATCTGACCCCCTTTTCTTTACTGCCCACCAGCAGGTATTTATACACATTGATAAGATCTCCTTGAGCCTTCTCTTCTCCAGGCTGAACAGTCCCAGCTCTCTCAGCCTCTCCTCATATGAGAGATGTTCCGGTCCCTTAATCACCTTCACGGCCCGTTGTTGGATTCACTCCAGTATGTCCACCTCTGTCTTGCACTGGGGAGCCCAGAGCTTGGCAGTGCCTGATGCAGCCCAGGAAGCCACTGGTGTCGTTTCTTGACAGTGATTCTTGGATAGTAGAAACAGATTATACTGAGTACCTAGACTTTGACTACTATGGGAGCTGGGATAGAAAACCTTTGATGGATTAGGTGCACAGGAAATGCTATTCGAAATTTAATTCTTCTAGTAAGAACATTCATAAAATATTTTGTGAGCACAGGTGATCCCACCTGAAGTTCCTAGCCTAGATCCAGTGGCATATTGTTTATGTGGCCTCCAAGATCCAAGCATTCAAAGAAAAAAGTAGCCTTCCATACAAAGCAAGTATATGATATTTAGTCTGTTGCACTTCATCTGTATCAACAGCCTGAAACAGTGAATCAGAAATCTAGGTACCACAATCTTTGCTTAATCTGTGGAAGTGAAGGAGCTATATTGATAAATCAGTGTCAATGATATTATTTAGACACTGATCAATTCAGTGACTGGAATGGGGCTTGACAGTAATAATGAAACCCACTAAGTTGCAAAGGGAGAGTAGCACCAGGGCATGAAATGTTGAGGAAAAGAAATTCAGAAACAGGGGAGGTAGAGAGAAAGGGATGGTGAGAAGAAAGAGTAACCAAGAGGAAAGGTTTCACCTGCTGTGTAATGTGGTGACAGCAGTTAAATGTTCAATTACTACATTATGCCAGATTTGCCCCTTGGTCTCTGTGCAGAGAGTCATGATGAAAGGAAGCTGCTGTGCAGAGCAGGGAGGATTTATGCCCCAGTCCATTGACCCAGTTTCAAAATTTGATTCATCCTTCTCCTCTGAATGGGCATGCTTTGTCCCTGGGACTTTTCCAAACCCCTGGCACCTTACAGCAAGTACTGAGTTTCCTTCTGCTGCAGCTTCTGTTCAAATAAATGGCTGGAAAAATTGTGTAAGATTTTGATTGCTGTTTCATAGGATGAAAGGGTCTGTATAATTTAGAATCTGTGCAGCTTTGCTGCTACATGGTCACCTCTGGGGTGTCATTCAGGCCCTCAAATTATCAGCAAATAGTTTTCTGCATAACTTGAGAGGAAGGGAAAAATCCTAGCCATGGATATTGGCACAAATCCACTCTCTCATGAAAACTCCCACTAAATCTTTAATGTCCAGAGAGAACACCTGGAAAAGCCTGGAAAAGGCACTGACTTGCAAATCGGATCCCTGATTTAGCTACAAATTTCCATTGTGACCAAAGGAAATGTGCTTGATTTGTGTGTGTCTCTCTAGAATGAGGATGAAGCTTTCTGTTTCCTACCTCTACTGTCTTACCTGTTTTAAGCTGCAAGCTCTTGGCAGTTAGGGGTGGAAAATATTTTTCCCAAGTAAAACACTGATAAAGATCATAACAGTAGCTGTCTCTCAGGCAATGCTCTTCAACTGCAGATATTAATGTAGTCTGCAAAGTATCATTATTTCAGTTTCTAAAAGCAGAAACCGAGGCACAGGAAGGGGAAATTACATGTCCAAGGTCATGACAGGAACATCAGTCTGATCTCCCAAGTCCCACATTTCTGTGCTTTACTTACTATGTCCCACAATGATGCCTTTCTGGGACACATGGAGTAATAGTGATGATAATGAGCACACAGATATCTCTTTTGAAAGGTCTCATCACATACCTGCCTGCATGGAACTCAATTTATACACCTTGGAAGGATGAAGGGTTGAGTCAATATAGCATTAATGTAATATCCTGATGGCTGTTAGCTTCAAAGACATCTTATCCTACTTTTCGTGAGAAACAAGACTTTGAAAGGAGAGCAGTCATGATACAGATGTCACCTTTTAAATTATGATCAAAGTTGAAATGCGCTGTAAAGTTGCCAAGAGACAACTATTGGTTTATAGACTGTACTTACTAGATCCATTATTTCACACATGGTGTTTCTAGCCTGCATGCTCGTGTGATAGGTTAGGAGAAGAGGAATTGTCTCTTTTTTCTCTTGGGACATGAAACGGAACAAAGGACAATGGTGCAGTTCAGATGCTATAATGAACAGAAGAGACTTAAGTAAGTTCCTAGTACTGATCTAGACTTACAGGGGATCACCAGCATGTCAATGGGCATGAGATTCCTGAGTACCTTTTGGATCTGAGCCTTAGCAGCTTCTTTGTGCCTTTGCTAAAGGCATATTTCATTTCTTTTTATTAATTTAATTTCAAAAATTAAATAATAATATTTATTTCCCTACATAATGGCCTTTCTGTGAGGACAAATGCAGTAGTGGTTTTGTAGGCCCTCAAATTCTACGGTACTGGAGACAACGAAACGTAAAAGTGGGTGGGAAATGTCTTTTCTCTGAGTTGGGACCAGCTTCACCTTACATAATTTCTGGTAGATACTTGTCTAATCTGGTGGGGACTCTACCCCCTTCCTTCTCAACTTATTCCAGAGCTTAACCGTCTTCATTGTTAGAAACTGCTTCTAATGTCTAATCTGAATCTTTCTTCTTGTCATAGTGTAAGCCTGTGATACCTTGTTCTGTCCTTTGCATCAGCTTCTACTTCTAATAGCCTTTCATATCTTCAACACTTATCATGTCCCCTTTAGAATTCTTGGCTTTAGGTTAAAAAAACCCTAATAAATTTAGACATTACCATCACTATCCTTTGGGATCTTTCCAGAAGATCTAAAAATGGCCAAAGAACTGCAGTTGAGATTTTTATGGGTGCCTCTGGGATCTGCAGTTTTAGTGAACATAGTCTTTACTCCCTTGTCGAGGTTTTAATGGAGACTCTCAATATAATCTAAAGCAGAGCTGAATTCCCTGGAAACTCTGCTTGATATCTCCCTCTAATTTGATAACAAGCTGCTGTTGATGAATTACTCAAATGATTTTGCACCTTCCCTCTCCTAATTTTCCTTGAGAGAACATCACATAAGGCAATGTCAAAAAATGTACTAAAAAGTCAAATAATCTGCTTTCAGCTGCTTCCCCTCTGTCCCCAAACCTTCCCATTCCAGTGGGTGGTATCTAGATTGTTTTGACACAATTTCTGCTTGGTGAATTTATGCTGACATTTGTAAGTACCTAGATAAGTGTGTTTGCATTAAATAGTTCCTAGAGAATAACGATGTGTGAAATATTGTAGGTGTTGTCTTCAGCAGCTGGGTCTTGGAGCTCTTTAAGACTGTTCAGGAGAAACAGAAATAGGAAGGGTGAGATCAGAGCACTGCAGAGTGACAGGGAAAAACAGGATTTACCATTTGGCCTGTCATAAACTTGGTAAGGAAAAGGATGATGGAAAGCACATCTGGGGCTGCTTTAGGAGAAGAAATTAAGAGCTGCTTAGTTTTTCTGAAGAACATTATTTGAAAGATAGTGGCCAACAAAGAATATGCTAAAAGAAAGACTGTGAAAACCACAGACGTAGTAAGTCTGAAAAGCTAGAGCTGGTGGCTACATGAAGTAGATGGAGCTTCAGTTACTGTCTGATATCTGAATCACAATCCCACAGGGGCAAGAACCATTCCATGTGCTGTGTATGCTTCTTTGAACTTGCCTCCTCTAACAAATATGTCACATAAATCAGATTTTCTGTACATGCATAGTGCAAAACACTCTACTGCATATACCTTTAATTCACAGGGAGAGCTGAACATAAAAAATACAGAAAAAGTTACTAATATTACTGCATATAGGGCTGGAACGGTCTCAAATATTGTGTTAGATGTGGCGTAACAGATGTATGGAACAGGAGCGCTGTTTACATCTCATCTCCAAATGGAAAAAATTCACAACTAAAATTTTTTACAACTTCATCTAAGAGAGTTTGGAAGGCCTCCTCCCTGCCATAATTAAATATACAGCGTGTCATGAATTGAAAACTATATTAGACATTAAAACCAAATCAAGACATTTAGGTATTATATTTTGTTACCCAGTGAGACTTTCATAACTTTCATGTCAATCACCAAGAGACAATACAAAGAAAGTAATATTTGCTTCTAGACAATACATTTTTTTAGTGGTTTATGACTAATTGTAAACCAAGAAAGGTGCTGTATGTAGCACTTGTTGAAGTATATTCCTCATAACAATGTCAGAGGAAGCAATTTCTGGAAATCTAGTTTGTTATTTGGTATGTCTTGAGTTATAAAGTGAACTAGCTAACCATTTCAGACCACCTTTAGTTTGTACAGACTTCTGCTGAACACAGAAGAAATGTTATGACTTGCCTGTGCAATATGGCCTGAAGAGGTCTCTTGGCTGGGCAATTGAGCTCCAGGGTACCACAGTGGGGCTATTATGACATCCAAATGATCCGTTTTAAAGCTACCTCTTGTGTATCTATACTATACGGTAGTCACTAAGAGCATTGTGCAGTTTCCTCTGTGATCACAAGGCAGACAGGAGTTAATGGCCTTCCAGAGTGCAGCTGATGATATAAAGCAATGTACATTGATATTTCAAGGTAAAGAAACACTTCTAGAAGGCTGCCTGGACAACATCTACTGTTATCTGCGTGTGATACTTGTCCCCGTGGGTGACCTGCTGGGATTTGAACCTAGGATGATCAGAACTGCACCGACACGAGGTAATAAGGCAAAGCTCCGTGTGTGTTGTACCACATCCTCACTCTTGCCTCTCTGTAGAGCTTAGTGCAGGATTTATTTGCATGCGCTCAGTAGATTAAACAAATATGCATAGGAGGGGAAAAAAAATGAAAACAGCATTCAGATGGACTTTTGTTTGATATCATCACGCCAGATATATTCAGAGACGTATTGCAAGATGCCTATTAGAGTGCAATAAGAGAGAAAGAGCTCTTTCTACACAGAGTTTGAGATTGAGTGTCTTTTCAGAACTGACTATTAAGAGAAAATAATACCATGTTAAAGAGGTAAACAAATGACACTGTTAACTCTCATGGTTTTATATCAGGTCTTGCAATATTTGATTTTTTTCTAGCTTAATGACTCATGTGACTTGAAAAGAATATCTGTTTTCATTTCTTTATGGTTGTGGGAAAAATCTTTTCCCATCCCAAAGAATTTTAAAACTCTAATGTCTAAAGAACTGGGCAGGGAGCAAAAAGCCTGCAGACAAAAAGACTATTAAAAGAACTTTTTGGAGTGAACGCATGATTTTTTATTGCTTGGAGTCAGCAACATGGGGAGGTATTGTGTGCTTTTTCAGAACTAAGGAACGATTTCTTTCTGTACTGACCTGAGTGTTTTTTTAAGCTGCTGTCTCTGAAGCTGCTAATAAAGCATTATCCCCAAAAAACAGGTTAACACGTTTTAAGGCTCCACTGTAATTAAAGTCCTGGAGTTCAGTTTCTCTGAAAAATTCTCCTAATTTTGTTTTGAAAGAGTTTGGTGGAAACCACAGTGCCGGTGTTTGCGTTGGCAGTGCAGCAGCTGAGATACAACTCCTGTCTCTGGTGTGAAAGGGTCTGAAGTCTCCCAAGAGCAATACAGTTAGTGAGCCGCTGTGGTCACAGGGAGATCCTAACAACCTGAAATCTGCTACGCATGGGTACGTGGATGTTGTGAGGATTTAATTAACACTTGGAAAGCATTCTGAGGTCCTCAGATGACAAGGTTTACAGAACTCCAAATGACTGTTATTATATCCCCTCCGTGTTTGTGGTGGCAGATAGCCAACGAGAAGAAACGTTCAACCAAAACCAGGCATTTTTCCCAAAACCTTTGTTATTTCTAGGCTACTGTTGGAAAAAAAAGGTGGATCTGTATCCAATTTAGTAAGTGCAAATTACAAGTGGCTTTGTCGGGATTCCTCTGTACTCTTGAGCGTGATATATGTAGCCAACAGCAAGCTGTCTTGCTGCCTGAGTATATACTTATTACCCAGCTAAATCAGAGAACTGGTTGCAAACTCTAATATTTGAGTAAAACCCATCTATCTGTGACACTTCTTTGATAGAGAATACCATAAACAAATCATTTCCTCCATCTGCAACTTTGCTATTTTTGAAAACAGTGTTCATCTTGTCAGACCTCAGCATATATGTTGAAAATAAACCCCAAACAAAATAAAACTCTCTCAAAACAATACACCGTATTTCACACTTGATCCTTCCCTGGGAGAAGTTGAGCTATAAATTGCAGATCTTAATCACGGATCTTAAGGCTTGATATGAAAGTGCCTAGATATTGTTGTGATGACAATAGCATTAGAACATATCTATAATAGATTCTTCCATTCTAGATGCATCTACATGTATGCGTGCACAAAGAATATACACGAAGACTTTTCTGGCAAAAGAAGTTTTTAACCCATGACATCTTTCTGACTCATTTGCTTAGGAAGATTTTGTCACGAAGGACAGTTAAAACCCATTGCTAAGTTTCCAGTGAACTACACTACAGATAGCAGCAGAATGACCAGGATCAGCAGGATTGGGTTTTGTGCCTCCTGACAGATGGGGAGGGGAAGAGAGGGGAGGGGAGAGGAGGACGACAAGAAGGACACTGGAAATCCTATTCTATCAGCTGGTTTCTGGGATTTTAATAGACAGATTTTAATATAAAAATCTATAAATAGACATTTAATAGATTTTAATTAGATAGCCAGAGCTAGTGACAAAACTGACCTCGTGGATGGGCACTTAGGCCTTCTTTTTGGGTGGCACAGCTGCGTTCACTGACCAGGTCATTGAACAGGTAGCAGTTATTTGCAATTCTACTTTTTTGTAGAGGCTCAGGAGAAAGACTTAGTTAATGCATAAATATATGCTATCAGTACATGTATGTGGAGAGCATTAAATCCTCCTTTCCACCAAACTTCTTTTCACAATTTATCCAGCTTAAGTGATATTGATGCGAGTCATATGTTTCTATTGTGTTTTTATGCTAAAAACATTTCTACAGTGTAAACACATACAATTATATTGCAGATGACTGATTCATCTCTTTTTCCAAATTGATCTATACCACCTCCATGCAAGGCTATTAACATAACCAAACTCTGGGTCTTATATTATTGCAGAACTCAAAGCTGCTTTAAAAAAGTAGATACAGAAATGTTAATATATGCAGCAGAAGGTATTTTAAATAAATATCTGTCAGATAGTTAAATCTGTGTGTCCTTAGTGTTAATTATGGAACAATCAGAAGAGGACAGGGAAAAGAAGAGTTATTGCAGGTTGAAAAGCCAGTTATTAGGTTTGTATCACAGTAAACCATGTGGACTTACCTTTAGAAACTGTCTTTCAGATGATGGATGGAGTCATTTATAAATATTTTTCAACCCATATTTGAATTAGAGATAGTGATAACTAGCAGGGAACAATTCAAAAGCAATTAAAAGCAATGGACAGAAAAAATACTGGTCTAGGGCAAAGAATGTAACCATTTGCCCAGCTACAAGGAGAAAAATAAAGTCTATCAGGGTCAATGAAAACCCAACAAGCTGAAAGCTATACTTTCATACAGCCCAAACACATGAAGCATTTAGACAGCTAGTTCCCATTGACTTCCAAGGAATTTATGACTCTAAAGACCTGTATGGATCCCGGCTTGAACACTTTACTAGACCTGAGATTACAAACGTGTTGGTTAGAACTGAATTTTTCATCTGTTCTCAGGGGATTTTGGAGTCTAATTCCCACTGACCCTGAAGAGAGGTTGAGCATTAAGTTACCAGCTCTTCCCTGAAAACAGCCTTGCCATAAGGTGCTAAATTATGCATGGGCATAATTGCAAAAGGAATGGTTAAATGTACCTATCTGTTCTTCCATGATACTCTTGTATATGTATTTCAATGAACCCAAAGGAGCTAATGTGAAAATACTATATGCTAAATACCACTTGTCTGTGATCTGCTTGTAGTTTATTAACAATGGGCCCTTATAATGTGAAAAATCCAGTGAACAAGAGAACATAAAGAGGTCAGTCAGCAAAGATGGGTCTGAAGCAGATAAATCTGACTCATCTCATTTTAAGCCTACAGCGCATGAACAAATTCATCTCTGCATGAACATCCACCATGCAGACATCTGGGTAACCAGAACTGGGTTTGGGGAATTAGCAAAGTGACAAAGTGGTGATCGGGTAGTGCCTGTGATGAACAAAACCAATAGAAATTCTCAGCCGGTTAAACAGAACTAAAGAGTTACTTAACAGAAGGGAGTTGAGATGTGCGAAGAAAGGTTTGGCTTGTTACTGGCCCCAAAAGTCCTATACGCTGCCTATTTCCACTTCTATACCCTTGTTACCAATTGTCCTGAACTCAGTAGGAAATCTGTGGATCCAATCCAGTGAGACACAAAACCAAACATTTCTGGCAGAAATTGCAAAAAAGAAGTAAAGACGTTGGGGTTACGGGTTTTATTTTTGGAGGCTTTGTGATTTGTAAGAAGTCAAATATTAAAAATGGAGTTATTATAATTGCTGCCTTCCCAGTCTAGTCCTGTTCACAGTGAAAAGCGAAGTGCCACATTCTGACATGGTTAGAATGGCCACTGACATTAACAGGAAAAGAAGTGCTGTCTTTGCATCCCAGTTCTCACCAGAAAAGAAGTGGTTACAGTGACAAATGCACTCTCCCACTCCTGCACATACATGTTTTTAAGATCAAAGGCATGCAGTGAAAAAGATCTCTTTTTGCTTCCCCATTTCCATTACAGAAAAGTGTCATTCTTGAGTATTCTGCAGCATAAGAGTCAGGAAATTCAAAAGTACTGTATCCAAAACCATGAATATAATGCATAGTGATTTCACAGTGCATCCACACTCCAAAATGCAGTCTACTGATGCTGACAGAAAATACTACACATACAGAAATGGACCAAACTGTAGGGTGCCTGATAGCAGCAACATTTGATGATTTTGGTCTTTCTGAGCACAACTTATCCCAGCTGATACATTGGTAAGAGCTTTTTACATTGGTAATGGCAGTGTCTCTGTATTTTTTACATAATTCTCTCTTTCCTGAGGTAGAGTTCACATTAAAATAGACATATAGGCTACTATCCAGATTTACTGTTCTTTTCATGTGATTTTTCTCCATCATACACATCACAAGCCACCCTTGTCTTGTCATGAGTCAGTGTTGAAGTCGGTTGCTGATGGACTTCTTTAGAACCCAAAGACTAGCAAAGCTCATTGTTTTCCAGGTGCTTTTTAATATGATTTTCCAGGTGCCCATTAGATCACTGGCACTAGGATGCTCCTGTTGAAAGGCTAATTCAGTCTTTTGGACAGAAAAGCAACTAGCGAGCAGGAACTGCTAAGAAGATGCCTAGCCACTTGCATTTTAAAGGGCATCTCATTTAACGTGTAATTCTTTTATGGTTAGTTGAGTCTTTGGTATTTTTTTGTCCCATAAATATAATACTTTGTAAGGCGAGGGAGTTATACAGTTCCAGGGCTGTCTAAGTAAACATTATGTTGTCACCTAAACCTCCAGAAGCAGGAGCTTATCGATGATCTGAAAGAGGGTTCCTTTCTAAGATGTTGCTGTGGTATCACTAGACTAAAACAGAAGATGTCTCACTAATTATGGCAACTCAGATTTGGGCCATGAAATATTAGGGAAAGCAAATGTGAAAGTGTCTACTCTTCCACTTAGCTACTATTTCAGCTAAATGTAGATCCGGGCACTTAAGTGAGAGATATTTGTTGAAGTACCACAGTCTGTCACAAAACAGCAGCAGACTCGAGTCCCACATAGGGGCAGAAACTAGTACACAAGGAGAAGGTGGGGTTAAAGACCCTACGGAAATTAAGTTTTACATGAACATATCTTGCCTGTTGCTTGAAATTAATAGATTCGTGGATTTTAAAGCCGTAGAGGACCATTATGATTAACTAGTTCGACCTCTGTCTAGTCTGAGTTCCTGCATAACACAGGCCATACTTCATCCAGGGATTTCTGCCTCAAGCCCAGCTATATGTTGTTAAACTAAGATGTATGTTTTATAAGCATATCTGATCTTGATTTAAGGACTACAATGACACTTAGTAATTTGCCCTAGTAAGTTAGCTCATTATACAGTTAAAAAATAAATGAGTTTCCTTTTAATTCTAGTTTGAACTTTTTTGATTTCAGCATGCAATTATTAGACCTCATCCTGCCTCTGTCTGCTAGATTAAAGGCCCCTCCAGACTCAGCATAAGTACTTGTGCAAATAGAGACTGTGATTTAAGTTACTTTCAAATCTGTTCATTTGAGCAGCTAAACAGAGAATTCTTTTAAAGTTGCTGCCAGTGTTTAACTAGTTTCTTTGGTGCTGTGAAGATAAGTGATTTTTCTGAGGCATTTTGCAGACAAAATATTGTTTTAGGGGACAGGATATTGCCCCATTTATCAAACATTTTAAAGACAGTCAGATTAGTCCCATAGCTTTCAACAGAAGTGTCACAGTCACAGCCAACGGAAAGAGGGATCCCTGGATTGTCTTATCCCCCTTCTAACACTGACAATGAATAAGAGGGAAATACATTTAGAAATGTGGACCTTGTCTAGAGAGGATTAGATGAGAAGTAGCTCATGTCACGCAAACCAGAATTCAATCAGCTTTTGATATTGGATTGATTCAGTTGCAGACTGAGGCACTTACATGTGCACTAGTTACCAGATCCTTCACGACAGTTAATGGAGATCTAACAAAATCAGTTATCCAAGGTGTGATTCATCCGACGACATGCAAGTATTTCTTGTGGGATTTACTCTATGATTGTCTAGACTCCAATGGCTATATCAAGAGGGGCTTGATCCATCTGCCCACATGCTGGCATCGAGGTTACTGGAGATGCCATTGGTGTCTCATCTGCTCTTCAGCTACCAGTCCAGATGGGCATGGGTCTCTCATAAGTCCTGTATCATAGCCACCAATATGTGTGAATTAGCCTAAGATACACTTCAACAGCACAGGTTGCAGAGGATACATATGTATGGGCAACTGGTGGTCATCAGAGCTCAGCTGCCCAGCGCACAGATACACAACTATATGTGGACATCTAAATTTCAACATCTTAATCTCAAACCTACAGAATGTGAATTGCCTAACCTTAAACCAGCACTCTAGGGAGCAAAGGTAATCCTTTACGCCCCACCCATTTGCTGAAGTCACTTGGAGGGGTATATGTGTCACCTAAAATCAGGGATAGAATTCAGCTGCCTCAAATAGACATTTAGTGTTCATTATGTGTTGTGGATTATTTTGCCTGGTCTTTAATTGCTAGTTTACAAGATCTTGGGCCTGCTGTAGACTCTGCATCATATCTGCCACCCCATGTGCATGTCTTGGATACCAGAGGGGATCTCAAATGACCCTGGATGTCTATTTTAAGCAACTGAATCCTACCCTATGTATCTAAAAAGTGTGTTGTTGAGCTCTGAGCTAGACAATATAGACTCTTTCTGTAGTCACTGGAGAGAAATAGGCACCTTCAGAGGATAATTCATTTGACCTAGCAAAATTGACTGTTTTGGAGAAAATTAATAACCCTTAAGAAGTAATCATTTCTTTCTGTAGACTATGCAGGGAACATGCGTAGTTCAGATTTAGAGAAGCAATTTTTGGACACCTAAGTTAAGGCACATGAACCTTGTCCCAAGTGACCTTCACTTGTGCCCTTTGAGATGAAATGACATGCTTTACTTGAAAGTAGCCCTAAGCCATTTACAGAAGGTTTTTGTCCTTTCATGAAAGAAGTGGTCATGATATTAAAACACAAACACAAGAACTGATTACAATCCATATTTGACATACATTAAAAACTAACTGGAAATTAATTTACAAGACAAAGCATGTTATAATAGGCTGTCAATATATTCAATTTAAAATGTACCACATATGATCAAAGAAAGCCACCCAGGGGATTATGCTGTCTGAATTCCTCAATAAAATGGCAACCTTTAGATGTATTAAATATTACATTTGGAAAAAAAAAAGTAAGAATGAAAATCTATAGCTAAGAGAAACACAAGCCCAGAGGGAGAATTCAAGTTCTGTTTATGTGTAATTGGGTTTTGCTTTGTGAAAATCTTGACAGCTAGAGGAGCTGCCTTACTTGCATGAGACTGTTAATCACATTCACAGATCTACATGCTGCTAACTGCATACTAAATTCCTGAAGATTTACAGCCTTTGCTCTGGTTTTACCTCATTTACACCACACATTGCCCTATAAAAGTTGCTCACCACATATGGGGGATTGAAATTTCAGCATTATCTCAGTATCTTAATGACTAATCCTGAATGATGAAACTGTGAGTCCAAGCACTGTTGCACACCCTGAAGTAATTTAAGTTGTGACAGTCTGTAATTCATACTGTAAATCAATGAAACAATTGACATATTTTATAATTTAGCATAGGCACATGTGTCTGCCAGATTAATAAAAATTGGTACAGACAGAAAAAATTTTGCATTAACATGTTATTTAGTGTAGTTTCATGATCAGTAGTTTACAAGTTAAGTTATGGAACATTTGTAAAGAGAAGGCTGCAGCTTGAGCAGAAAATTAGCAGCACTGTGAAATATTGGTATATTATGCTCCTTCTGACTTCAGCAGCAAAAAAATAAGAAAACATCAATGAGATCTGGATTGGAAAACAGGGAGCTTCCTCCTTTCAGAGTCACTCCTAGCTTCAAATTTGGGCTCTTCCCTTTCAAATTCTGAGCTGCTTGCGTCTCTCTTGTCCTTTCTTATTACCATTTGCTTGCTCTGCCTAAAAGACCTTGCTTTCTCATCACTTCCCATTCTGACATTTCGTTCCTTAGAATACTCCAAACCTGAATAATTAGGGCATTCTGTGGTGTAGGTTTGAACTCCCTCAGGCTAAGGACATTTAACCACATTCTCACCTTCAAAATTTCTACCCAAGGCTCATCTTTACAAACACCTATTCCAAATCATTAAATTAAGAAGTGTCAGCAGACAAAACCAAAAAATAACAGATGACAGAACACGAGATTTGGGAGGCTCATGATGGATATTTACTGGGACGATTTCAATGTCAAATATTATCATTGTCTTACTAAACTTTTGAGAATGTAAACCCGGGGAGAAAAGGAAGTGGAGAAGAGGAGAAAACAAGCCCACCTTAGTTTGTACCTGATGTGTACGGTTAATGGGTAGAGATGGTTGTCTCTTAAAATGCAGAGTTCAGTTCAACTTTGAATGCCCAATTTGGAGGTTTTGGAGTGTTCTGAGTGAGACTATCTAAAAGATGAAGCAGTGTATGCCCATAAGTGCAAATCATGGGCCAGAAATCAGAGTTTATGAGGAAAGCCAGCTGAAAGTGGGTAGCCAAGGGATTTCTATCTTGCCTTGGGAGTTTCTGTTCTTGTCTTTTGTTCTTACAGTAATGTAAATGGAGGAATGGAAGGCAATCTCATCCAAAATGCTTCATGTCCTAATATGCAAAGCTGTGCAGCACTCACGCTATTGTGGTCCTGTCCATTTCCAGCCTTGGGGCTTCTCTGGGCACATCAGCACAGCGTGCATGATTGACTAAGCCAGAAACTACAGCAAGAAATGTTTTCCAACTCTGCACAGCAAGCATTTCTGAGCATATTTGGGCAATTAAAGTTAGATACTGAGTAAGGAGATGCCTAACGAATGTGTGTATCTTTACTGGTAGACTCCCCTGGAAATGAGGCAGACTGGATCACTGAGTGGGATTTAGGTTTTTGAAGCTTTAGTCCCAATTTAGGTGGAACAGGGATTTAGGTATTCCATTTCACACTGTCTACTTAGACAATAAGCTCCTCACAACAAGAGTGATCTGAAGACATCTGTCAGCATTTGACAAGTAAATAGGAAGCTCTTGGTTAAAACAGGAGTGTAAGAATAAATCCAGGATTCCATGCTAGATGAGGAGACTTATAAGATTCTGGATGTGTATTCTGCCACACATCGTCTGCCCAGCTTTAGGAAAGTCACTTTTTTCTCTTATTTCTCAGCTTCTATGTATACAGTGAAGGAAAATTTCATTCTTGCAAGTGTTGTGTGCATAATATATGTATTATTCTTTAGAAATACCAACACACTAGAGAGAAGCAGCTAATATAAAACCCTGGATGAAAAGCTTTTATGCTAAACAGAACTTCAGATTAGCCCCTATGCCTAAATTTCCAAGTGTAAAAAATGGAGATAATACTGCTTGCTTATAGTCTACAAGGGATTTTGAGGTCTGTAGAGGATGCCAGCTTATATAAGTATGATATATGTAACATAAACAGAGCCTACATAAGACTTTATGAAACACTTAGACCTACACAGGGTAGGTAGACAGTGTCTTAATTTCCTTTTCTGAATTTCACACCAAACTGTATAATTTTTTGCAGTACAGATTAAAATATTGTTCTGCCTGAAATCCGTTAAACACTAATTAAAAACTGGAAAAGGCTTAGATCGGACAATCCTTTAATGCAATCAATTAATAAAAAAAATCCAAAAGCTGTCATAATGATCAAGGTTGGCAGCAATCCATTAGCTATTTCTGATTTCATACCATACAGTGTGTTTGCTTTTTAGCACTGTTGTAAGAAGTAGAGACTGACAATAAAGCCTATTGTGGGCAGGTTGGATATGTCTGAAGGACAATCCTGTCAACTACCTAGCACAAGACTAAGTAGTAGATCAGTGTTGATTTCATAGCTATGAGCTAACATTTAAAAAACCCCCAACTCTTCAATTTTTATGGAATTCAGGGCTTTGAGCTCATGAAAATAGTAAAATGAAGAAAGAAATCATAGCAACTAGTCTGTTTACCATAAAATAAGAGCAACACTTTCTACCTGAAATAGTACAGTAGGAGGAAAAACATCCGTGTTTCTGTTTTTTTGTCAGTTGTACAGAGAGTAGTGTGATGCAAATATCTAATGAAGATATAAATCATGCACATTTGTTGTCAGTTCTTTAACTCAGTATACACTTAATTTTGAGGATGTTTATATGTAGGCTTTTTCTCCAGGTGAAGACGTCATAATTGTATTGTTGGTAAAATTTAAAAAATATCCCCAAATATAAATGGTAAGGGCAATGAGAAAAAACAGGAGAAATACCTATGATGGGTTAATAATCCTGCAAGAATTGTAGGATAGTGTTACGGAAGACTGCTCCTATGGTCCTGTTTTCCCAAAAGGTATCTCTAGAAGAAGATTAATCCCGTCTCATTATGAGAGTTTAAATGAGTTATTTTGCTGAGGTGCTTATGGCTGTCCATTAAATACAAAGGGAGCCCTGCAGTAACAAGCTCTGTAAGTTTTAAAATATTACGTTAACACCTGAAAGCCTAAATCAGCCAATGCTCTGTTGTGTTAGATGTTTTATAAAGACATATAGGACACTGAGCACATCCTTGCTTCACCAGATAGCTTGGAGGATGAAGCCAGAGTAACTTGGGAGACATCCAACTTTGAAACTGAAAGCTGTCTTGCAGAGTTGGTCGAGGACTTTCCAATGAAGTAAGTTTTCCTGAAAAAACAGAATTCTTGAAACACATAGCAGTTTTGGCAGGAAATAAGCTCTCATAAAAGAAGTAAAAGCAAATGTCACTCCAAAACTGTTAATAACTTGGTGGTTAGGGAGTGCATCTGAGATGTGGAAACTGAGTTTCAGATTCCTGATCTGAATCATGTATAGGAGGCATTTGCTTTTAGCACCCTACTGGAATGCCCTATTACTGTCCTATGAGGTCTGCCTCTCTCTCTTTGAAAATCTTTACAGTCTTAGTTTAATTCTTGTTTTGAACACATAAATTTCTGGAATCTCATCACCTCTTTCCCCCCAGCACAGCTCCTGCTTGTTGTAACCGTAACTTATCAGACAACCACAAGAAAAAAAAAAAAAAAAAGTATTAAATTCTGCTGCATCTAGACAAGAAATATATACTGGGACTGATCCAAAAGCCACTTAAGAGCATGAAACATTTTATGGGATTGGATTGTCCACATACAAATTTCACATATATGCACACAGTGCTTATAGATATACAATATGTAAGCTACACTGATGTTTCCCAAATATTGAGATATATATCACTCTGACGGAACCATTCAGAACAGAATAATATCTTTTATGTTTAAATATCTCTGCACACCTAAAATGCCATACCAACAAGCAGAGTTTATGTACACCTATTTATGAAAAGTAGATGTCATTTGTTTATGCCAATGACAGGGAGAAGTACATATATGAGCAGGTATATAAATTCATTAAATTGCTTTTTATGTGCACATCCTAAAATGTAAATTTGCAATTTGCCAATCCATCTTCTTCCAGACTCTCTCCAATATTGCAGCTGCAGTAAGAAATCCAGAAATCATTATCCAGCCTTCAATCAGTAGCTTACATGCCGGGGTAACTTGCTTTATCTTAATAGTAAGATAGTGACTGGCAAGAGCAATAACACTGAGATAAGACTGGATTCATATCGCTCCTTGTCAACATTCTTGGCACACCACTCGTTTTTTATTCTTGAATAGAGACCCAATCAATCCTAACTCACAAAATTACTAGTGGCAATGCCTGGAATGTTGTAGAAGCTTTAATGATATATCAGTTTTAGACACATTCGGCTCTCATAACTTTTTATAGAACAGTTTGCAAAAGGATAAGCTTATTTAATTCAGACAGAGAAACATATTTCATGAGGTGTTCTCACATCACTGAAGACATATGTGAAAGACAGTTTGTTGCTGTCGTCTTTGCTTAGTCCGTTGCAGGGGTAACACATCTGCCCTGTGTGTGTTACTGCCCTGAAGGATGATCCAGGGGAGAGTGAACCATTTGTTAGTAACATTTAAAGGCGGGTCTAAATAAATGAGAAGGTTCATAGTCCTTCCAGCTCCCAGACCTTTAAGGATATAAAATATCTCCAGCCAAAGCAGACTATTCTCCAGCCTCGCAGTGTGCCAGTGCCCTGCCCCAAAACCACAGCAAGTCCCCAGCTCTGGTATGTTCCCTGCACCAGGCACTGCTGCCCTTGGCTCTTGATGTTCAGGGATGACACTTACACCGTTATAGAGGTCGTGCAATAAATCCACCCTAGAGATGCTGGCTGTGAACTTTAGGAAAGTGCATTGTTTTTTGTATTTCAGTTTCTGAGGAGCAGCTAGGTATGTATTGCAGCCAACCTGTTAGCGAACATGTAACATGCCACCCATTAAAATTGTTGGAGGCTTATTTGGCCAAATGCAAGGAAAAGAATAATTGCACTTATTAAATAAATGAGTCAAAAGGTAGTGAAAATAATAGTGAAGAGAAATGACTTCCCTAAAATACAGCATTGAGCATATATACCTACTAGTCATCATGCTCGACTATACTTTTGCTAAGAATACAAGGTATACCAAGTCCAATTTCCTTCACAAGCTCACACTTGTTTAGGATATTGGAAATACATGCTAACCACTCTAACTCATAAAGACAAGCATACTTCTCACAAGGTTTATAGCATAGGTTTAGGATGATCTTTTGTTTTATATGTTCACCTTATATTTGTTAATTAAACTTATTTTTTTTTTTAAAAGAAAGTCTTCATGACTTTTTGGTAGAAGCCAGTATTAGTCTTCCCTCATTTGAAAAAAGAGCAAAAGTAATTAGAAAAAAAATAAAAATTGGTACAAGAGTAATCTTCCTAATTAAACAGTAAGACTGCAGTATATAGTTTCACACCACATTGTAAATATGAAATTAGGGATCCTAGATGAAATGTCAGAAGCTTTTTCTTATGAGTTTATATCAGCAACTTGATTATCATATTGATTCTGCATATCAATGAGATAACATCCCACAGTGTTTATTCTTCACCCAATTGCTTTCTTGAACATAATAAAATTAAATCCAATATGATATTAAATGTAAACATACAGTGATATTATATGTAAATATCCATTTAAAAATCTTTCTGCTTATTGATATTCAAATTCTCTCTGCAAGTGTAACATTGCGAACTACAATAATATATTTTTCAACCTTCATCCAGGGACTGGAACTAAAAAGAGGATAATCTTTTTCTATTCCTTTCCATAATAACATTGCATTATTTATGTAGAAGAAAATGAAAATAGTAAGTCTATTCTGCCTGAACTACGCTCCTTAGTTGATCCCTCCTGATTGGTCTTGGAAAACAGAATGGAAAAAAAGAATGTGATGCACATGCTAAACCATTGCTGGCCAGACTGAACAGACAATTTTTACCCTGCCCTCTACAAATCAAGAGCTATATTTAGATTGTAAGCTCCTGACCCGGGCAGTCTCTTTGTTCTGTGTTTGTACTGAGACTAGTACTACGGGGTCCCGTCCTTGTCACTGGCCTCTTGTGTAATACAGTAACACAAATAAGAATGACTTCCCTTCTGTTTTATAGAATTGAAGGCCTTGGTGTTATATTTTTTTGTGCAGTGGCGTTGTATGTTGTCAGTATGTTCAGCAGTGACTCAGAATACGATCCTGTGCCATTAGGAAACCATCCTTCTTACTAGTGCTACTTGTACCCACAGGTGGGAGCCTGAATCCCAATTTTTTCTCAACTGGTGCAATTGTCCTGTTATTACTTGATGACGTTAAGTATCTACAGTCACCACCCCATGCCAGCTCCCTACGGAACCCTGTCTTTCAGTTTCTTCCATGATGATTTGGTTTGAATATTTACCCTGATCTGCTATTGCTAGTACAAAGGTAAAAACTTAATGTTTTTAATAAAATATATATGAGCCAATAATAACTATCACAATTACCAAAATGATAATTGTTGCCAGCTAGCCAATAAGGGACTAATTTGACGTTATATCAGTCTAGTTTAAGGTAAACAGGTCTGAGATGATTTTATGGTGGTTGGTGGTTAGAACTATCTTATTCAACAAAGAGAACAGAATAAGGAACATTAAAATCTATAACAAGCCTTCACTAATTTCATAATAACTAGGTATGCAACCTGTTTAGCTAAAGTACTCAAAAGATCACTGAAATTCTCATTCCAAATGAAGCAACTTATATCCCACACAAAGTGACTGAATCTTTCCTACTTGAATTGCTCTCTGTATTTCTTGATTTGTTGCACGGATAAGGGGAAAGCTGAATCAATCCATCAAAATTTTACAGAGCAAAATTAAGCAATGTAGCTGTTGATTAAATTTTATTTCCATTCAGAATTGAACCCAAAGCAAGCTAGTGGTTTAACAAGAATCACAGAGCTGGACAAAAAAGGGTTTCTTTTTGTGTGTAGTCTTACGACTTTATGTAATTACACATCTGAAATAAAAATTATGGCTGTGGCCTCATGTTTGGTACTTTGCCTCTTAATACCCAATATTACACTTGATTTCTCCTTTTGCAATTGTCAGTAGATAAGAACATAATTGCTTTCTTTGTCTAGCCTTGCCTTTGTGCTACAAGCTCTCCATTTTACATAAGACTATTTTCCATGTTGTAGCGGTTGAAGTGTTGTTACTTTAACAGTCCTCACAGTTTACTATCACTTTCTGCTCCATAGATACTGAATATTCCTTTCTCTCAAATGCTTTATTTGATTGACTATCTTAATGAAATCCTTTGAAATTTATATATAATCTGGGTTTTGTTGTTAGCCATGATGCAGAGATTTTTTAACCTGAGAGCATTTTTTTTTCTAAGAATATTTTCCCTATTCGAGACACTTTCTTGTTATAAACTGCTCCTTAAAAATTTGATATTTTATTTTAAGAGACACCACCCTGTTTGCAAGTTCATGGAAAATGATATTGAGTAGTTACTTCCAGCTAATTGCCCAGTTCATGTGTTATATAATACAGCAAACTATGCTATAGAGAATCATTATTTGATGTTGCTCGTTGCGTATCAAGTGTTTGGTTGGTTTTTGATATTTGTCAGAAGAATTTGAGAGGCAGAGGTAAATTTGTTTTGCTAACATATAACTAATGGAATCAGTGAGGTTTGTTAATCGCTAGACCTCTGAGACTGAAAAAAATTTAAGATGTTTCCAAATATGAAAGTTTACTTTTTGTTTACTAGTTTTCCATATAATTATGTGCAGGTCAAGATTACCCAGATGAAATTTTTATAGTCTTTGAGTGTGATCAGGATACCTTAAATGACTGAGGACACTAAGAAAGAAATATAACAGTATTGCATTGTAAACAATAGAAGCTTAAAATTACAAAAATCTCATCTCCTATGTGCTAAATTTGTGATATCGTATACCAATCAGAGGGAAATTTATAACAAAGACTTGATCCTAAATACTTTGGCTATAAAGAAGAAGTAGAAAGGGATTTAGTTCATGGAAAGGTTTGGCTTCACATTTTGATTTCAGCAAACAAAATAGCCTCACCTGAGCCTTCCACTTCCTCTGAAGAAGTCCTGACTTCTCACAAAATTGTGAGCATTATTGAAGGATTGAAACTTGCTAAGGAGTGGGGGGTAGGGGCATGGATTGTTTGTCTGAGGAATATTGTGTACTTAAAGATTCAGCTCAGGGTGTGTGTGAGATGAGGGGTCTTGCTCTAGAAAACAGCTGGAAGTTTTGTCTTCAAATCTCAATTATTTGGACTGCTGAAAATTTGTGAACTTTTATTTTCTCCATTCCTGTCTCAAATGCGATAGTAAGACTATTCCTTTTTTCAAACAGATATGAATGGGCTGCAGGAACTGGCTAAACATTGATGCACTTAATGCTGTAATCAAAATTAAAACTGTTTTCGGTTGCACCCTTTTCAGTTTTAGGGAGTGATTGAAAATGTATTGAAGTGTTTGAAAACTGATAAGCACAATTTTAAAAAACAAAATTAAGCTTGTGAAATGTAGTAAGACCATTGAGGTCCATAGGAATGCAGAGCTGAAAGAAAAGCATGAGAGATACCTCGCGAAAGATAAAACATCATCCCTTATTTCAAACTGGGAATCCAGATCACAGTAATTCTGCATAGCACTAGAACGTAATAATATTGATTACTGGTATTTCCCCCTGTTCCTAATGCCTCTTTGGTGACTCCTCTACTGGTAACTCAAGCTAGCCTGAAACCAGATAGCACTGCATGGCTCATGTCCATACAGCTGAACGCTATCGCCTTCCCAAAACATAGTGACTGTGCCTCAGACTACCTCAGCACAATTGTGTCCAGGAATTGTTTGGAAGAAGTGAGGCTGACAACACAAAACCATTTCAAAACCATCCTGTATCGGAACTCAAGTGTTCTTGTGCTCCTCTGGTCTCTGGAAGGAAAGGGATTCTTTCAGGGAAGAATCCTCTCTTACTCTGACTCTGATAGCCCAGGCTTCTCGGCTCTCATTCGCTCAGTTCCTGCTGCTCATGTACTATATTTGCCTGGAAAATACAGGACTCATCTGAGAAAAAATACTTGTGGCACTTCAGAAAACTTGGCACCTCGGGACATTGGAAGCACGATGACCGCAGTTTTGTCCTTGCTTGGAACTGGACTGGAAAGCCTCCCGAGTAGAGAAATTAAGTCAAAGGGCCAGATTTGAAAGCTAATACAGATACTCATTAAGTGTGGCTTAGTCGTACTCTCGTGTGCAAGAGTAAGTTGCACTCACTGACCTGTGGGATATAAAATACCACCAGGCAGCTATTACACTGTGTTTTTCATCAGTGAAAACCAAGGTACTTGATGAAGGAGGTCAACCATGTTCAATCGATGGGAAAACTGAGGTTAGGACTTCAGCCGTATGGTATTAACTGAAGTGGTCATTTGGATGAAACCCTTTGCTTAGATTTTCAAAAATATATGGAAAATAATTCTCCCTGCAGTTCATTGTCCTCTTTGGTCATTTTTCACCTTTCAAGGCTGTACAAAAGCATCTTGGCTTTTTCAATATGATTAACACAGCTGCAGAATGGATTGGAAGTCAGTGTGTAGCTTGGCCTAAGATTGCTTTTAAAGCATAACATGTATTGTTTTAAGATGTCAGTGATGTTGTGCATCACACACTAAGCTCTCCCTGTGTTTAAAAGGATTTGAGACTAAAGATATTTCAACTTCAGCTGCAGAAGTCAGAGTTGACGTGTACAGCGAAGTAATAACTTGTTGCAAGCTGGAAGAAGCTAAAATTTACAGGGAGACACTGGCAAAGAGATTTTACTGGATCTTAACAGATTCAGTGGCTTTAATAGGTGAGGATAGAGCAGACATACTTGGCAGGGCTGGTTTAAGAGCACCTCGATTTGGAGACTGTTGCTACTCTGTAGTGCAGGCTACAGTTCAGTATACAACTTGACCTTATGCACAGTCTTGCTCCATGCCAAAACGTGACCAGAACCGCTGAGTGTTTTTCATTAAGATATTTAGGGAAAGATAGCAAAATATTCCCTATTGCACAAATTTCAGAGGGAAAATCTTGCCCAGCTCTACAGAATGAATTTGGATTATCCCATCGTTTATGACTTCCTTGCTGTTCATCAGATATGGCAGGTCTCAGATGAAAGCCCTAGAAATAATGATTTCTATTCTAACATCTTCATTATAACTAGCATTGATAACTCCACTGTAAGACTGAGCAAACACAAATAAAACTGAGAGAGGCAGAAGATAGGTGGCTTTGTACTACAGACCATATGACACCACATAAATTAATAATTTTACGTGTTCTATAGCACCCGCTTTGCTCACCAGTAATAAAGGTTATAGATTTGTTTTCATATTTCTAAAAATTGATTTGATAAACATTTAATAAAAAAGTTCTTGGACATTAAGGGGTATGAAATTCCACATCTTCCAACAACACCAAGAAAAACTATTGTGTTGACATTAGAGTCAATCAAGCAGCCGAATGATGAATTTATTTGAACAGTTACAAATATAATATTTCCTTTCAGGTTTTTTTATTGAAATAACCTTTTGTGGCTATTAATAGCTTTCATGTAACATCAGTTTCAGCAGCCTGACCTGACTCTAGACACAAAGCTAAATATAAACTAATGAGCACTTAACTCTCCATTACATAAATGGACATTTATCAGATGACAAATTAAAACCAATAAGACACCAAGACAAATGTGCTGTCAACAGCATTAAGATGGGCCATTTTCACTACTCCCCTCAACTGCACATTCCCTATTGCAGCATATTCAGTGCTTTGATATTGATTTTTACAGCGGTCCAGCACAAGTCAAAGTTCCTCCACGCAGCACAGTGTTCAGTCCCACAAGAAATATGGTAAATGTGTATGTGTCTTTGAAGCAATGATGACTGACAAATCTATAAAAAATATTTCAAGACAACATATAAATAACGTGCTCATGGTTTTTGCATGTTATCTTCAGTTTCAGAAATAGGTCACTGGATATTTCAGCATTTTGAGGACACTAAATATTCAGGCAGCATAGCAAATGCAAAGGTGAGTCTTTGTGCTCCATTTAAAAAAATAAAAGCAAGATAGTTTGATTTAGTTGGCTTCACAGCTAATTGATTTAATGCATGCCTGGTATGTTAGTTTAACTGGGAACTTAGGAAGTTTTCATTTTTATTTGACAATGCCTTTCATTTCTTCAAGAAGCAAATTTCTAACAGGAGATGATAATTTCGGTCATGCTTCAGAACGACATTTTTACAGAATGAGGATGCAACTCCTACTGGTGTTAACCCTTGCCTGAATCCTGGGAATAAATCTAAGCCTTAATGAGCAAATGCCACATGTGATAAGAAGCCTCCGATGATGAGCAGCAAAATATAAGTGACATAATTGAGCAATGAGATCTAGCGGAGCGAAAGACATTCGTGGAGTGGATTGTGGATGCAGTTAATGATTCTTAGTGTTCAGTGCCTGTGTTCATCATGCCATGAAGAGGCAGAGTTCACCGGCTGTCAGGAGCACGGGATGGAGAATGGAGATGTGTGGGCTTTCTGGTACTGACTTACTAAGTGAACACGTGAAATCACTTAACCTATTGTTAACAGCAAACCTGAGAGAACACCCATTGAAGTTTTGTAAGTTAGTGTCACAATTTAATACAGGGAATTACATATAAAACTACATATCGGGACTAGGAAAAGTGGGGAGAGGAAAGAAGACTGAAATCAGCCTACTTGATACCAAGGGATAGGGGCAATTTTGCTGTCTGTACGAAACCCAGGCACGCTGGGTGGATGAGACCTGAAAACACACGAGGACTGGTATATCCATAACCAGCTACATCTGGCAGCATGAAGAATTCCCTGGCAAGGTGGACAGGCTGAACTGTGTTTTTCCTTAGGACTGGAGATCCCTAACCCTGGGGAAACAGCATAAATTTTAACTTCTGCAAGAGAAAAAAAATAAATGTGTTTTTATGTTAAAGCTTAGAAAAATGTTAAATCAGAGAGTCAGAAACACAAACTGGGATTCATCTGATGAAAGGTGAGTGTACGTCTGAGCTCAGGCTTCAGAGCTATGAGAATCTAGGCTCTATGAGAGTCAGTGGAGATTAGGGGGAAGACTTATCTAATGAAATGTAGTTGTCCAGAATAGGATGAGACTCTTGGATGTACTGACTATCTCTTTACAAAGGGAGTTTAGAGTTACTTTGGGAAATGCTGAAACCAATATTTTACGTGTGTCTGTGTACATGCAGAAACCCATGTGTGGTCAGATGTATTCCACCCTGTGCAGTACACACATAGTAAAAAAAAAAAAAAAAAGTTTTGCATTTCTTTTGCCCTATAGATAACACTGGAAACATTTTCAAGAGCAGCTTGTACTTTTCAATTAGTATTTACTGTACTCAATGGGGCCCAATCATCAATGGGTGGAGACCCATTGTCTGTGGAAAACCAAGCTCATTTAAGGCATTTTCAGGAAGTTTTCCAAAATCAAAGAACCCCAAATCAGCAGTCAATTTGGATAATATGTGCAGATATAGATGAAAACCTTCCAGAATTCTTCAAGTGCCTTCTCGGTTTGCACATAAACCCAGTTAAGAGCATAAATACATCATCAAATGAGTTGCTGGAATCTGAAACTACTACCAGCTTTGTGCAGTTACATACTGTATGAAGATTTCCCCTGCAATTTCAGTTTCACAAAGCCAAAAAACCTTCTGTTTAAAATTTCATGGGAAGAGATTGGTTTAGTCTTAAAAATAACTGAACAAGTGTTCATAGAAAATAATTCCATCACTTGCTATGCATTTTTAAGGACTCAAGGTCTGTGTTTGACATGTGGGGATAGTGAGAAGGCTTAACCTTTTCTCTCTTAATCCCCCCATGGTAGCGAACGCAGCAAATATTTCCCGCTATCACCTTAATTCCTGTCAAACCTTAACCTCTCCCTGGAATTAATTAGGAAAGGGTGTATAATTTGCCCTATCTCGATAGCATGTTTTCAGAGGAGATGGTCAGATATCTGTTCTTGATGGGACAATGTGACACAGGCAGGTATCTGGACCTCTGTAGTCCAGCGGAAGCAATGTGCACTGCTTTCAGCATCAGGAATTTATGTTCGACATTGTGACTTTCTTTACATTTTAATGTTAGCTAGTTCTTTCATGTGGAAAGTTTTAAAAGGAACATTAGACTGAAATCAGATTGTTCCACATTTTCATATTTGTAGAAACGTAGGAAGTTGCTGATTGATCCTTTCTGTGTTTGGTCACTCCAGAAAAAAATGTGAGGATGCTGAGAGGATGAAATATAACACTTTAAAGTGAGTATTTTTTCTTTTACTTTATTTTGGAAAAGTACAGAGTCTACCTACATGTTCCTTTATTTGGAAAAGGAATAAAGGTTTTTTTAGGAAAACCTCATGGTAGAGGAGTTCTTCTTGTCTCTGCTTTACATTAGAGAGTAATAAAATTTTCTATCATTTAATTATTCTTTAACTTTTTGGTCCCTTCCTTTAAAGCAAGCTATTTGTCCCATAGCTATTGCCACTCATTAGACCAGCTGTAATATGCTGATGAGTGTTCTTGGAAAGAACTTGTAATATATATGTATTTTTTAGCTACACCAAAGGCAGTGCTAGTAGCCTTGCTATGGATGACTCTCACCCCTAGAAGACATTAAAAACCCTTCTGAAGAGCAAACATTTACCTTCAAAATAGCCTAGGCAGTACTAAGGGTCAGGTGTTTTTAAAGCTTCCCTGAAGGAATTTTTTTTGGGTGCTGTGACTTTGCAGAGCACTTCAATTTCAATGAACATATTGCATCCACATTTCTGCCCAAGAAACACATAGAAATGTCTCTGGGGAAGTCTGTGATCTCATGAAGGGATGTCTCATAGAGGATGTCTGCCTCCATGCAGAGAGGGTCAAAGGCAGCGAGGCTTTGAATGGCTCTGCACATTCCCAGGAATGCTTAGCGTACTCTGAACATTCCCTCTTTGCCTGTGGGGAGGCCTGGGAAAACAAATTCTTTTACCTTCTCCCCTGCCAGGATAAACAAGCGTACTACATGGAGCTCATCAGAGGCCGAAGGAAATTGGGCAGCTTTTTGTTACAATTATGGTAAAGCACTAGTGAAAGCAAGGATTTTGCTAGTTCCCCAGGTCCCAGGTCCTGCACTGGGCTCTGTACAAGTTGGCAATGCTTGGGATGCCTGCGCAAGGCTGTGCACAAGAAGCCCAAAAACCACATTGCTTGCTCCCGAGTACCTGCTATCAGTGGCTTTTCCCTGAACTGTTTACAAATGTGCACAAGCCTTTCTTTAATGGACACTTCAATTCCTCAGTTGACTAGACAGCCTTTGAAATGAGTAGATGACCTTGCTGTCCTCTCAGTTTTTAGGGTTTTCTGCTCCTCTCTTCCTTTAACCCCTTTTTGCCCTCAGTGAGATCCGTCAGCTTTTAGATACTCTGTGTCAAAGTCAAAAGGATCACCAATACCGAAGCCCCCTTTTTCTTGTAACATTGCCATTACTGAAGAAATGCGGTGTTACTTGTTTGGTCTCACGGGCTTGTCTTCAGGGGTTATTTTTGAAAGATGATGGTGGCAATGACTTGTCTCATCTCCACCGTGACTTCCCTCAGCACAGCGTAATTGGCCATTCTCACCTGGCCATAATTGAGCAGGACTTGAGATTATGGACCAGCTACTGCCCTTCCTTTGGCGAGCTGGCTCTCTGAGCAGTAATGTCAATTATCCTGGTGGGCTGTTTTAGCGGTCTCTGCAAAACCTGGAGAGTTGCCTTTCATCAGCCGAAAGACTCGTTTTGGTGATCTGAAGACCGTCGCCATTCAGACATTGATGATTCCGCAAACCAATCGAACTGGCAACACAACCTTAATGAACCCGTAAGTATTATCATGAATCATTATGTATTCTCATTAACTACAAACTGTTAATTAGCTGTGACCTCTATGTGGCATATGTATAAATATCTCTTTTCCAGACCACTCTCCTAATAATACTGTTTTCTGACGGAGCACCATTGATTTGTGGGAGTGTCCAAATCTCTCCACACTGAGTGTGAACAGTGTATCAAACCCAGAAAGATAACTTGTCATAACCACAGTTTTTTGTGACCCTGAGCCTTCCCCAGTTACTTGGCTGTTTGTTTCTATCCTCCAAGAAAAGCTTCCTAAACCAAATGTGTTGGAAGGCAAGGCAGCAGAAGGGAACACAAGCCTCCATGGTTTGAGTTTAAATCCGTATAATTTGCTGGATACAGAAAAATGCTGTTCTGAACTGGCCGCCAAATTGACCTCATCCAGTATCTTGTCTTACCAAGACTGGCACTTGACAGCCCCCCTGGCAGCACAGGAACAACCTCAGAGTGAAATGGAAATGGGAGGTAATCTGCTTTCTTTTATACTCATTAGTTTGCAAACAGATCTCTGTTAGTGAAGCCTGAAGCTTAAGATCTCCTCACCTCTCCCAAATATTGATAGCATTTATTATTATTACCGTAGTTATTCTTGTTAGTTTAATACCATATCTAAACAGCCCAAGTCAATTTTGGAGGGAGTGTGGATGGAAATGTGAAAGGTTTATTTTTAATAAGGATAAGCTCAGGCATTAGAAACCAACTGTGCTTTCCCAGTTTTCGTATCAGTCCCCAAGCATCCTCCTACCACCATCTTACAAACTCAGACTGACACAGAGCTGATAAATTGGCAGAAAGTATCAAATGTCAGCTAGGGCTCTGATTCCCTCTGGAGGCTCTTGGGAACAAAGTATGAACAGATTGTTCATGCCAGTATACCTCATTATTTTAAGCAAATTGACTTTCTTATTGACTACATTGAAAGGTTGTACACTAGTTATAATTACCAGTTCTACTTAATTTTCTCTTATAAAAAGGTCTGTACTCTCTACTTGACAGTATTATTTTGATTAACCTACTTTTTGCCCCAAGAGGCCATTTAATATTTAAAAAAGAATGACTTGATTGTATAGATGTATAGCACATGCACACGATTATTGTGTTATAATCACCCATATCTAATCTGAACAGTGAAGTGCATTACACTACATTTTGCAATGAACTATGAGGTTTTGTAGAGACTGTGAGGTTAACAGCAATACACACATTAAAAATAAAAAAGTCCTGCAACTGCATGAGCACAAAGAGCATTTTGCGCAATCTACCATAAAATACAACTGTGTGACGTGAAGCAAGAAGATTAAAGGATTTGTTTCACACCCCTTGATTTTAGTTTGTGACTATTTTATGATCATTATATTTGGCTGATGTTTTGTTGTTCATAATAATATGATTATTAATTTTTACATTCTCTCCTCTATTGCTCTCAAATCCAACTTTCACCCACCTCTAGTTTCAAGATGACAGAGTAATATGAACTGACTACAGTTTGGCCTGCTCAGATATGGTCAAGGTAGTTGTTGGAAACAGTTTCTTGGTCTTCTGAGAGACGAGAGAGGGACTGAAAAGAGCCTGCTGATGCAGAAACACCTACCTGGAATGAGGGCCAGTGAAATGTCACTTGTAATCCCATTAGAGTGATCCTGGTTGGTTACCCCATACTGCCCAAAGGGAAGCACTTGGTCTCCACAGTAGTTGGGGAAAAATGATGACTGGTTCAGTAAAAATGACATTGTCAAGGGTCTAAAGCCAAACATTGTACTCTCCTGTGTTCTTAAAAAAAAAAATATATATTTTTTTCTTCTAGATTTTTCTTTCCTTATAATCTTACAAAGTAATGGGACTCCCTGCTGGCATTAGAGTCCAGTTCTGATGTTATTTCAAATTGACCTTTCAAGCCAAGAAATTCAGAAACAAACTTTGATATCTTCCACATATCAATTTTCTCTTGACACATTAACAAATCTCTGTGAAATGCTGTTACACTATGACACATGACTTCATAAAAGTGACCTCTTCCTATTCAGATATTGGCCCTTACTATGTTTATCCTGTTGACAGGAAAAAGACTTGATACGATTGGAGGGATAAAGTCAAAAGTGAAGACCAAATTAGAATGTATTCTCATCATTAGAATGGATAAACTCTGCTTGCAGAACCTTTATTACCAGTAATGAAGCAAGAGGCACAAAGAACCCCACTAGGTTTTCAGATCATAGGCTGTGTTTGCAAGTGGGAGAAGAGAAAATAAGCATCTTTTCACTCATGAAGTGAGAAAATTGGATCTGGAATCCATTGGGAGAAGACATATAGGAACCTACAATGTCATTTTTACTGTCACTTTTCAGACTACAAGCACTTTTTGGGAGCTCCCGTCAGAGCTTGAAGGAATGATCTAATAAAACACATACACTCTGTGGGGCTGTTGTGCTAGGGAATGAGTGACTGCAATTAAAATGACCCTATGATGCTTCAAAATAAGATTTCTGAGATTTATAGTGAGAACACTTAAAAATGGTAGGCTGCTTTTCCTGCTGCAGAATGATTAGCTCCCTCCTGAGAAATGAAACAAGACCCAAGTATGCCCTGTTTAAGCAAAGGATTAACTGAAGACACAGGGCTGTCATTGAGATGCCAGAGATCTATAGCTGTTGTAGTGGAAAAGATTTAAGAAACACATTATTTTTCTGGAACTGTTTTGCCACAAAATTCTAAAAGCAAAATTCAGGGAAATAATTGCTTTCCAGTCAATTTTTATGAAAATGGCACAAAATGCTAAGTATTGTACTTTTATACACAGTATGTATTTGGTTTAACTTATGCAGCCAGCTAATAGGAAATCTGTGGAGATGACGCAAATCTTCTGGTATTCAGCTATACACACTCCAAATGTGGGGTTTATGGGCATGTAGGGTAAGATTCAAAGAAGGCTGTAGGCAACTGAATTGGGTTGTGGGTAGAATTTAGGTTCTGGGATGTTGTAGTTTGGTGACTGTCTACTTCTAAAGGTGCCTAAACCCACTCTTTGCAGAAAGTTATTTTGCTGAGGTGATTTCTTAATAGCTTGTGATTCTCCTTTTGAACTAGGCCAGAAATATCATGTGCAGTTATTTGCTGTGATCTGAACAGCATTTTGCTGTCTAAATTCCATGCAAACTAATGGGACAACGACTTAGCTCCTTCAGTTGCCCAGGTTGGTAGGTCCATGGAGAGTGGATTTAACTCACATTGACATAATTGGACTATTCACAAAAAGCATTACTGTATGTAGATTTTTTTTTTTTTAACTTGTTGAGTTTCTTTTGCAACCTTTTTACAACTTATCGATCCCCTGGTCAATACAGTCACAAGAGTCTGGAGAGCAATTCAGCTCACCTGAAAGTAGATGAAGACTAAGTTGCTTAAACATAGGCTTCTAGTGCCACCTGATGCACCCTTGAGGATCTGAGGTGCACCAGGATCATATAACACTGGTGCACTGGTGCACTGGCTCATATAACAAAATATAAGTTCTCCAGAGCTTTCTGGAGGAGTGTCTGGAGGACAGGCTGGATGCCTGACTCCATCCCAGGTAGCACTGGATGCCTATTCGTGGGCACTTAAATTGAATCCTACACCTCCAGTGACTACAGTGGAAGCTTAGGCACCTAGCTTACATGTAGATACTCGCAGATCTCTACATTTAGGTGTCTTGATCTGAGCTGAATCCTACTTGCCTTCTCAGGGTTGTGAAGTATCTGAGCTCTGGAATCCCAAATGAACTGAGATGCTTCCCTGCATCTTTTAAACAGTTTTTTTGGAGTAAGAGTTCAGGCACATCTCTTTGACTGTGGCAGCTGTGGGAGGAGCCTGGCATTTACTTGGTGGGAGTTGTAACCCTGGGAGCAGGCACCAACATGCAGTGCATTGAAAGGCCTATGCTGAAAGTGTCCTAAATCCTACTTGTTACTCCGAGTTTGAGTATTATAGTGTATCTACGAAATGACACATTACTAATGCTAAAATGTATTCTGCAATTGCAGCGTTATGTACTAAGAAATACACAAAATATAAAGTATATAAAAGTAAGTGTTCCTTATTGAATGCAGAAGAATTTATTGTTATCTAGGGTGCTATACTACTTATTTCTCGTGTGTATCTCTATGTACATCTATATGAATATACAGAAGTATGACTGTATTTATTTAAAAAGAGAGAGATAGATGCATGTGTAGTAGCTATAACTATATGTAAGAATTGTTACGAGTTGTGAAAAGCTAGCATAAAAAAAGCATCTCTTCAGAAGCATAATGGAGCAGTAATAAATCAGCTTAGTGCAATTCATTATGCTCGCACTTTGGTCTTTCAGCAAGACAGCACTGCTCTTTGCACTTAAAATGTTAACGAGGGAAAGATGCTTTTACTACAGCTGTGGTCCAAAACCGTGTGTGCAGAGAAGTAGTTACATAACTCAGCAGCTCCGGGTGGGTCTGTGCATTCAAGCTCTAATGGATCCATCTGTGCTTTCCTACCGTTGTGCCTACCCATACGTGTTACTTTCAGAGAGGTGAAGCCAACATGTTAGAAAACAGAGGGGAAGAAAAATCAAATGTGTGAAAAACCTGTTGAAGAGATTAATTAACCTCCTTCCATGTGGAATCCCTTTCATGAACCTATAGCTGTACATAAATGCACTTTACATCCAGAAAGATGGGATTCTGTTGCACGTTTGTGTCTGACGTTATTGATGGTAGAAGCGGGCATGCTGCTAACCTTTGGAGTCTCAAATCCTCGCTCTGCTCTGCAAGCCATGTATATCCCGGCAAGTGCACAGTTACCCACACTGGCATGTGAAGGCAACTCAGCCTTGATATGAAGCCATGGCCTCAATGGGAGAAAATTAAGGTCATTTCCATCTTTGAGTGTTGAGAATGGCAGCAGGAATAACAGCAGAGGGTATACCATGGTTACTAAGATGTTGTTCTCCTGCCTACAGGGATGTGGACTATTTCACTTACTTTCTTAAATAGCCACCAGATAGTAAGAACTTCTGACTGATTCATAGCTGTTGAGGTCCAAGTATCAATTTATTGAGTAGCCTGGTTCCTCATGCATTCATAAGTATGGTATAAGTGACTAAATATGCCTTAAATATATTTTTAATTTTTTTTTCTTTCTCTGGCATTAGTGTCTTCTCTGAGACAGCAAAACTGGGGGTGTTCCAGGATTTGGAAAGGTAGCAATTCCCTTTGCATTCAAAGCATTTCACAGTCCACAAAAAGCCTAATATACCATAATGGCATTTTATTATGGGTACTTTACCCATTGTACAACAAATGTCTTGAGGATTGCCTTTGTACATGTATTTTTGTCAAGTGCAGCATTGTGACCTTGCTTTCTAGTTCCAGCTCAAGAGCTGGATCAGGATAGTTGAATAAACTATAGTGCACCAAAAGGAAAGTAGATAGTGAAAAAATTGTCTCTTCAGGAACTGTGTAACTGGGAGATCTGTGAACTCGACAGAGATAATTAGGCTCAGAAATGGTGTGTTTCTGGCAGGAAAACAAGTAAGAGAGTATTAGCTACACTTCCAGACTATCATAAATTTTTTCTAATGTAGGTCTTATGCTCTCCTTCCTTGCAGCTCAGTGATTTAGGCATCTGATTTTCACTTTGAAATCAAAAGTGTTTTGAATTCCTAGATTCAAATTGCAGATGAGCTGCTTCCACCACAGCTGTCTTGAAGGCATTTAAATACCACATAGAAAAGTGCACTTTAAAAGCCCAGATGTTCCCCCTGAGTATTTGCAGGAGATGGTTATGACCCTCACAGGCCCCAGAAGAGAGCGCAAAGCTCCACCAGAACCACACAGTATTTGACCAGGCCTATTCCTGTCCTATAGACCAAATTTCTGTACTTAAGAGCTAGTCATCTTCTTCACCCCAGCCATTCCCACCTCTGCTTCAATTCTCAAATCTGAGAACTATCTGGCATGGTTTCTGACCTTAAGCAAATCCAAATAAGCTAAATGTTTCTTAGAAGTTGTTTCACTCCTCCTTCTTATTTCTGCCTTTTTATGCAATTCATCTACTGGCTCAATCACAGATAAACTAGCACAAATCAATGAAAAAGATTTCAATCTTAATTGCCTCTAATTCGTAATGGAATAAGTAATTGAACGTACTGTATCCTGCAAAGCTTCTGTCCTTTGTTCTGCAGTTTTACTGTGCCATGTTTAATTGATTCTGGTAGTAGCTTATAATGGACTGCTCTCTTCATAAAATAATAAAATAAAAAAGAATTGTAAAAAAGACTTACTGAATTGCATGTGAAAAAAGGCACGTTTCCAGCAGCTGGATGGACTGTAACTTGTAAATTTTACCTCGGCTCGTAAAGCAAACAGCTCTTACAATAGTCTTCTATACCACCCCCTCGTCCAGAAAGCCAGCAGATAAGATTTATTGGAGAGATGTAAGAAAGAGCTAAGGATACCTTTAAAATTACTCTGAACTAAACTGCGATCCTAACAGCAACGGTATAAAAACAGACAATTGTCTGAAAGATGTCCCAGCATCATCAAAGGTATATAACGTTGGTGCTTTAAGACATGCCTGCTCCTGTTGCAGAAAAACCCAGGGAATTATTCATTCCTCTAAACACTGCATCAGTAGAAGAAGAAATGATGATATTTTTATTAGGGCACTGTGATTCACAAAATTGGACTCTTCCATTTCTTTTTTACAGATTTTAGCTCACTAAACTCTGTCTATAATTGAGTCAAGTTAGTTGTTATTCAGCACTGCTTTTTCTTTTGTTATTTGGCTTGTACATTACCCTCTTAGGTTGCAGTTTCACAAGAGCTTGGAGATTTTCTTCTTTTTTCCCCGTTTTCCCCCAAATTCTGTGCTCCGAGTTCCTTATTCCTTCCCATGTGTCACATTTCTCTCCACACAACTGTGGAACTGTTGTGTTTTGTTTTTTTTTTAAATTTCTTCTCTTCCACACAACTGTGGAACTGTTGTGTTTTGCTTTTTTTTTTTTAAACTCGGGTCATTTCAGAAATCTGAGTTATGGTGCAGCTCTCCAAAAGCAGCACTGGTAGAACAGAGGTATTGAATTATTCTGGTGAGACATGGGCTGGAGGTGCCCGGGGCATGATGGGGTAAGAAAGTCTTATACAGGTTTTTCAGCTGGAGAAAATGTACCATGGAATGACACAAATGAATCAGACAGAAAAAAAGATGACGAGCTATTAGGGCTGTTGAAAGGGAAATTCAATTGACTGTCATCTTTATACAAATCTGTGAGAGTCAGGCTTGAAGTTACAGTGAAGAGGTCTGAGAGAGCAGAGATAGTGCTGCTAAAGTGCAGGGTTTTTTGGCTGCTTTTTAGCGTAGCCTTGTCGCTATGTGCTAAATTACAGCCCTGTCCTACTTTACTATTGAACAGCACCACTGAGATGCATTTTCATTTACTTGTCCTTTTGTATCATGTAACATCCACTTTGTACAGAGATGCAAATAAATATAGAAAGTGCAGGGAAATAGTGAACCAGAATCTTTGTGTCTTGTTTTGAGCTAAGACCCTCTCCTTTCGTGCTCTGCTCTCTTTTTCTGCATGCCTTTTACCTTGTCATATTCCGATCATGCCTCATTTAGCTGAATTACACAGGTCACCTTAGATTAATTGTGCAATTTGGCACTGATGCCGTTGACATATCCCTGTCTGAGTGTTGTGTCAAAGAAGTCATAATATAAGCAGGATTTAAGAAGATATCTGCTAGCAAACAAGAACACAGACTAGGAAATCTGGTATTTGCCATCACCTAGTTTTTTGTGATTAATTAGTGGATGTACTGGAGTAATAATCCTGTGCATATGCAATTTTGCTCTACATTTTCCAAGCCCCATCCCTTCAATTCAACCTGCCATCCTCATTAATTTTAAGTGTGTGGTGCTGAAAATGTTCCCTTCCTACAGCAGTTTTGTCTTGTAAATCTATTTTCTTAATTAAGAATTTTGCAAACAGGATGGCAGTGGGACCATAGGATGCACCCCAGTTAAAAAATAGTCTGTCCTGAAAAGCTGGCTTTCCTTTTCAGTTAAAAACCACTAATATGGGAAGAGATTCAGTTGAAAAGAGATCCCAAATATTTGCATAGAAAATTCTGCTGTCAGAGAAAGACTTTGAATGACAGAAATTGATGTTGTTTAAAACATTATCTTCTTTTGTAAGAGGTTGCAAGTTAACCTGTCCCTAGAAACCCTAATCCAGCAAGGCATTTAAGCATATACTTGCTTTAATCAGCTACGGCAGTGAATGGGATTCTTGAAATGCTTAAATTTCAGCATATGCTTAAGTTTCATGCTCAGTTAGATTCCTGGTGTATTATGTCAATGTTAAAAAGTGGCACAGCTTAGAAAATCGCAATCACATTAAAGCTAGATTCTTTGCTTGCCTTTTTATTATATGTTCAATATGTAACATTAATATTCATAAGCATATGGAAGGCATATTTACAAGCACTTTCCTGTAAATAAGATGCTTGGAATTATTACAGCATTTCTTGGTTTTATTTTTCTTCATCATTTTATGATTTCTTTTCCTGCTTTCATGATTTTTTCCTGAACTTTTCCACTTTAGGTTTACCATTCCTTTAAGACACTGAAAATAAGCAGCATCCTTCTTTCTTTTCTCATTTTGAGCTGTTATCTGTTTGTTTCTATTAACTTATTTCACTTTTTTTTTTTTTTTTTTAAATTGTCAGTGATTTTCTACACCTTTGGCTTTCATTCAGGCTTTCCTTTACTTTCTCTTTTTCATCTTTCCCATTTTGTTTCTAGCTCCATTGCTTTGCCTGGTTTCTGCTTTGCATCAACAGTGACAAAGAATGGACAAAGAATGTCTACGGTATTTTCTTTGCCTAAGACCACCAGGAGAAACTCCAGTCCCTCAGTATTTCTGATACGGTGTGCTTAGAAAGTGGAATGTGAAAAGCAACGTACCTGAAGGATACTTTTCAATGTCAGACCTGTAAACATCTGCATATCTAGAGGGGTAAGGATTTTAATTCCAAAGCAGAAACTTTACTCACCCAAAAAGAAGCACAGATAATTACCTAACAGTATATATATTTCCTGGGGAATGCTTTGGAAACATTAGAAACCCACATCCATCGATTTTACTCTTTGCTGCCTGGTATTGAAACCATGAATGTTAAAATTCTTATCCCAGCAATGATCTGAAAAGAGCCTAAAAAAATCAACATGGTGAAGTTTATTGTCTCATTTAAAGCTCTAACATCTGAACACTATTTTATTAGGCTCTGAGGGAACAGGAACCTTTGTAAGGTAGCTTAATAGGTGTTTTCAATGCTTATTCACTTGTCCTCTTAAAATCAAGAAGAGGAAGAGGTTTTTTACTATCCTTTATGCTCGTAGTGATTGGAAATTTTTGGACAAAGTTAACAAAAAGAAATTAGATGTCTCAGTCCAGACGCAGCCTTCTCTGAGACACCTCCAACACTGATTTAGCTGTGAGGCAGAACAGCACTTAAAGCCAGACACCGTGGAGGTATGAGGTCCTCACTTTTGGGGTAGTCTTCCTCGGTGATTTGCCCTAAAACCAGGGAGCTTATGAAATCCCTGCTGCAGTTCTGTAAACCTGATATCTTTGTAGAAATACATGTAGCCAGACTGCCAATTTCAATGCCTCTTGAGAGCTTCTAGTCTGCAGAAAATTCTGGCATAAAACATTTTCACACTAATTCACTCTTTTTCAAAAGAATAAGGATTTTTCCACAAACTGGAAGCATTGCCTTTTGTCTAAATTATCCTTAACACCACTTATTTGGAATTATAAGAAAAAAAAAAAATAGCAGCAGCAGATTGTTCTCATGCTATTCTTAACTATGAGATGATAATTATGTATATTCCCAGGATAAAAAAGAAGCAAACTTCTTACATTCTAGACCTCCCCCTCCCTTTAATTTCCCACATTACCTAGATTAAATTGCGTAACCTCTCTGTGCCTTAGATTAGCCTTCTGAAAAAGTATGGAATACCATGCTTTGAATTATTTTTCATTAGTACCTAATGATGAAAGTATTATTTTAATGCTTAAAATTTGCTATTTCTTTTTTTTTTTTTTTTCCTTGCAAGGAAGGGAGAAGAAGGTGGGGGAGGGATTTTTTTTAATTGACAAGTATGGCAAGTCTTTCAGTGGAATCCTAATCTGAAATGCTGGTTCTCTAAAGGGATCACTAGCCCTTGTAAGCGCTGCAGCAAGCCTAATTAAAGCAAATATTGAATCAGACAAGATTTACATGGATGTATAATATATTGCTTTTTGATTATTCAACAAGAAGTTCTACTAACCTTGTTTTCACTGACCTGTAAGAAAAAATGCATTCCCTTTAGGTTTACTATATTGAAATCTCATAATTCCTCATTTCTATACACAAATACCCACCTCTTCCCTGAGAAATCCTCGTAATTTATGTAGAAAAAGGTGCCTTTCAAAGTCTGGATTGAAATATACAAGAAATAAAAAAAATTACTCTTACCTGAAAAATATCTTGGGCCCTAGTTATGATTCTGCCTGTGCTCAGGTCAGCTATAAATGTTTTGACCGTGAATTCAGTGTAAATTATGTTTCGAGTTGAAAGTATGTCTGTCTTGTGATAATACCTGGGGTTTAGTTTGCCTGCTAGCTGAGGATAATCAAAGCCTTGTTTTGGATAGAATCAGAGAAACAATCCATATTTTGTCACTGATGCTTCAGTGCAAATAAGCAAGTAGGACATGGAGGCAATACTATCTTTTGATTTTAAAGGGTATGCTTTAGAGCTGCCTGACACATTGTTTAACATCCATTCAGGAATGCAGTATTCTTTGCTTAACACTGAACATTCATTTCTGTCTGAATTGATCTGAATTCTTTCTTCAACCAAAGACTAACCTGTATCCCATTGTACCGGGCAATTTCAGAGTGCGGATGTCTCTCCCAAATGGACGCTCGCCTTTAGAGCCTTATGCACCACCAAACAAAATAATCAGTGTCAGAGGTACAAGGCAATCGTTTTATCTAAAGCCACCCACGCCTTTTTTGTTTTCCTGAGAACATTGTGTGCTTTTTATTTTACATCCTCCTCTTCAGATCTGCAGATGTGAAACTTTAAATGCAGGGTATTAAAAAAAAAAACACATGAAAATTACAGAGCTTTGCAGTCAAGCACTATGTGTCTACTATTCTACAAGAGAAGAGTAGAGATAATTTTACATGTTACTTACAGACATCCGTGTGATAAAAAGAAACATAATAACCTTTTCCACAAAAAAAAAAAAGCAAAGATTGCTATCTGCATTTAATACCAAATACTAGAAAATGAAAAGTGCATTAGTTTCCATGAAATAGATAAGCCTTTAAAATGAAGCTCTAAAGGGGCATTTCTATGAATAAAGGAAACTGTAAACTGAATATCAGAAAATGCTTCCTAGCTGTTAGACCTAGCATAGGTAGACACAAACAATGACACAACATGAACTCTAAACTTATGAGAAACGGATACTGTATTGGCAAACCAGCCAGAGGAACAATCCATAAGAAAATCCTCTAAAACCTAAGAAGAGTCCCCTCTGTGTCTAATTCTACAGTTATCCGATAAAAAAACCGGTACATTGCACCCTGCCATCACACCTTGCTCTTTTTGGGTTTAATAATAGATTGCAGTTAAAATTGTGGCTGCAAAACTCGCTTTTCCTTCAGTGGGTAAGAAATTCCCCCTCTGGTACAAAGGTATTCCTCGTGTAGGATATAGCTGGCCTTATATCTAGCATGCTCAGAAATAAAAATGAGTAGCTTTTCTCTCTGTAAATGTCAGGTTTATTATAAGCATAATATATTATTATTAATTGGTTTGCAATAGCACTTAGAAGTTCCAGCAGAGACTGAAACGCAAAGGAAGAGAGATTCTTTGTCCCAGAGATCTGACAGGATGGAGATAAAAAGGGAAACAAAGAAAGAGATTTGTCTAAGACTGAAATAGGTGAATGAGCTTGGATGAGACCCTAGGTGTCCTGATCCCCATGGATTTTCTGCAATCCACCACTTTTTGTAGAAGTGTTTTGTGCCACCAAACTGTGAAGCACAGACACTGAAGCAAGGTCTAGAGTTCTGGAGAATAAATTTACACAGAGTTCGGGAAACCTATACTAAAATGTACACACATTCAAAGGCAGATGTAATAGAAGTACATTTATTTAAACTCCCACATGCATTTAGGTCGACATAAGACATACAATATACAACACCTCAGCGGAATAGTTAACATCACACAGATATATGTATAGCATGAAGAACAATTGACTGTGTAGCTTTTCCATGGAAAAAGAACTGGGTTTTACAGGGTCTCAAAATGGGCCAGTGCTATACTGGGAAATAAGGAAGAGCATAACCTGCAAGACACAGAAGGATTCAGTTGCCTAAACGTAGGCAGGTAGTGCCGTTTTAGACACCCTGGGATACCTGAGACCTCTCTATGGGACAGATAGATGACACAGAGGAGCTGTATGAGACTCATCCCTTTCTGAAGAGGTACTGCACAACTAAAAGCAATTACCTCTGGAATCACTGTTCCAGAATTCGTATCACCGTATTCTGGCATCTACAAGATGAGCTGTCTACACACCTACTGTACACAAATGAGTCTTCCCCAATACAGATGTTAGAGTTTAGGATGCAATTCATCTGGCCAAAAGCAAGCATCCACTTTGTAATGAAACCATTTGTGCCCTGAACACTGCTGATTTTAAGGGGGTGATGAGCTGTAGACATCTACATCATAGAAACTGGAATGAAGTTCCAGTGAAGATGAAATCCTACCCAGTGTCCACATTTTGCTGATAGGGCTTGGGTCAAGCTAGAGAACCTTCAGAAGAATAAGTAAATGTGGTCTATGAGAAATGAGTGAAAGAAATTAATAACCTGATGTGGGAATGGTAGCAGTCTTCACATACAGAAGTGACTGCTGCGGTGTGAAGGGGAGCAATCTATTCCTCAGGCCAGTGCCAGAAAGGATTAGAAATAATGGGTTTCAATCAAAGCAAAGACATTAGGGGGGAAACAAACAAACAAACCAACCCCCTTTTGAACAGTGTGGATAGGGAAACATCGAGCAGACTGTCTGGGAAGTTGTGATGACTCCATCACTGGAAATCTATGAGAAGACCTTAAACAAGCATCTGTCAGGACTAACACATCTGCTGTTGATGCCTCTTAGGGCAGGGGGATAGATGAGATAGCCTCTGAGATCCCTCCCAACCATATGAGTCTATGACACAGAAATGAATAATTCACTTTTTATCTTTGCAGAGATGTGGAAATAAATAATAACTGAAAGTCTAATCTTAGCAAAACTCAGAAGACTAGGAAAAACACATATAAATCATTGGTAATCCTGTAAGATAATTTATACTGCATTGCAAAAGTGCTCAGCACCTAGACAGTTAGGCAGCTTTTCATAATACCTCAACTACAATTCAAATGTCAAGTGAAAACAGACTTGCCAAGTCTACCAACCAACAGTTTAGAGATTTTCTAGGTGAACTCCCATACGAATTTTGAAAAACAGAGCAAGTAAGGTGGAGGAATAGTCCCTTCTAACCTGTAATGTGTCAGATCTTTGACTGTACATAATCCATCATTGTGACAAAGACAACATTCGATTAATTTACAGTCAGTTTTATTGCTGAATCAACTTACTGCATAGTCTGTGCTACAATTTAGCATAGCCAGGCGCCCATACATAGGAAAGAAATGGATATTTGAAGTATCCTTCCCCCAAAATAGCCCATGTTAGTTACTAGCATCAGTATTATTTACTCTGGGAGCACGCATTTGAACAAAACAGGAGCTGCATACAACAGATAAAAACAGATTAAAAACATTTGTTTTAAAAAGGTTAAACTCTGTATGAATAATTTATTTAAAATGCTCCATGTAATTAGCAATACAGAAATTATTTGGTAATAACTAAACCATTACTGTGCACTTTCTGAATTAACATAACAGCCTCTACTGTCAATCTATGAAAATGGTATAAGAACAACAGTTTCTAGATAACTGCTTTTGCATAGGCAGCTTTGGTGCTTCTGAAACTATTTTGGCTGGATTAACAGCACCAGGTGCCCTAGATATGAATATTATTTTTAATTGGTTTTAATATTTCTTTCACTGATTAGTATCAGTGTCAACCTCTGTCCTGAATGGTTTGAACTACAAAACTTGTGCCTAAAGCTTCACAGTTACTTTTCCTGTAGTGTCAGCAAAATAATGCATCTCTTTTGCTGTCTTATCCCCATTTATCTCAGGTTCTGAAATGGTCTTAGTATGAAATACTCATCATTTAAGAGCTTCTTTCTCTGGTGGACTTCACCCTTGTGTTTATGTGGCTTTCATCGTGGTACCCCATTAGAGGCACTGTTTGTTCTTTTCTTCCACCTTCATTCAGTGTGGCTGTGGGTTAACGTGTTAACATAAACATTTGGCTTGTTTCCTTTGCTCCCATCTGTGCTTCACAGGGTGTACAGAAGACCAGGGAGGTGAATGAGACAGAGTACTGGTCTGAAACTTTGGACCGAAATTTCTCAAGAAACAACAAGTGGCAAAAGCTGAACTAAGGTCCAAGCCAAATTCTCTTTTAAACACGTTCAAATAAAGCTTCTAATTCCAGAAGCACAGACTTTTGCCGATTCCTGAAATGTCACTGGATTATGAATACAGAAATTTCCTGATATTGTTTTTCCATCTCTCCTTCGTTTGTACTCCAGCTCAGGCTTCACCGAACTTATCTGAAGCTGATTGTCTCAACACCACTGAAATCCTGTGTTATTTGGGTGCATGAAGGGGCTTCGGGGAGAGTTTGCAAGTTTCTAAATCTCAGATCTGTGGAAATACACCAATGCCCAACTCTTGATCCTGTGTTTCAAAGTAGCCTTATCTGGTATGATATGTGGTTTGGAGGTGTTGGATCAATGTCACACAATGAATTTAAAGCGCTCTGCTTTATGGTGGAGAGGTCTAGACACTAACATTGATGTATCAAAGGAAGAAATCTGAGTTAAAGGAGCACATGGGAGAAAGGGGAAGGCAGGAAGGGAATCATCCAACATGCAGCATAAAAAAGAGTGAGAGGTGGCAGGGCAAAACCCCGACAGCTGAACACTGGACTTATGGCTGGACACTAGCATGGGACAGAGAAGATACATAAAATACGGTTTTACCGTCTAACTGTGGTAAAGCTGCCTGGATGACAAAGGCCAGTTTCTTAACAGCTTCTCTGATTTTGATGTCTAGTGTAGTATAGAGGATTAGGCATTGGTATGAGATGCGGAAAAAAACCCTTCCAAATCAGGCAGAATGGGGATCGAAACCTGACTTTTCCTCTTCGCAACCTTTTATCCAAGATGTGATGTCAACAAAACAGGGATCAGTTGCTATCTGTCTACTAAGGTGCCATAAACCAAAAGTGCCCACATAGACACTTCTGAGCAGCTGTGTACTTTGCTCTTCCATTGTCTGTAAACTGAAAGCCTTTTGTCCTTGTTGCTTGCTTTCTCTTTTCTCCTCCTAAGTACTGCAAATCTGTAAAACCCACTTAAGGAAAACTTAACCGGTAGATCTCTGCAAAGATTTAGGATCAACTAGTCTGTGCATTTTACCAAATTTATTTAGGAGCTCCTTTGGTATCATCCATTTCTCACTGGCAAGCAACCCTGAAGAACGCTTTCCAAATATATATGAGTTTTGCTGTTTGGATGCTCAGCTGAAACCATGAACTTAATTTTCAAAAGTAATGAGTACCTACACAGGCCTGCTGATTCCAGATGGCTGAAGACCTTTGACGGTCTTTGAAGGTGCAGGACATAATAACCCACTGAACATCCCAAAAGGAGGCAGCCAACATTGGTGAACATCACTGAAAATGTCTTTGTTTTTCTCCCGATTTCTAAAATCCATACCAATGACACTTACCCCTCTTGGGGGGACGTGTATTCATGAGCTTAAATTTGAAAATGTAAAGAACTGCAGACAGCTATGCTAAAAGAGGACCGAGGAAGACACAGCAGAGTTCTCCCCTGGAAACATGCAGTGTTATTGTGCATTGTATCTTGCTGTCAGCTTTACATTTCAGAACTGAGCGTGACACCCTGAGCATGCCCGCTAAACCAAATGTGAATAAAAATTCATATTACAGCAGTTCTGTTACCAGGAAACCTCTATTAACGATGTCCAATTTTACTCCCATATACATATCCCATGCTTAAGTGTGTTGCAGTCTGTATTATTTCTGCGTGTGTTTGTATGCCTGCTAAGATTTATAGTGTATAACCATTCAATTGACACTGCATTGGAAAAGAAAGCTCTGCAAATACAATGAATGTACATAAAAATCTCTCCTCTAAGAAAGCAGAGGAAACTTCTTTTTACAATATATTGTATGCAAAGCAGATGCTGATGCTGCTTTGAATGTTTCATGGGGTTTTTGATAGCATCTAATTTGCCTGTACTATTTACAGCATCAGTAAAAAAGGTTCTTCATTTTACAAATGGAAAAATGTCAGAGAACTAAGTCGTATGTTTGAGATAGCAAGGAGTTCTGTAAGTTCAGTCCCCTTTGTACTTTCAGGGAAATGCAATGAAAAAAAATTAAGAAAAAAAAAAATCAGGTCCACAGACTCCTTGTAATCACCTTTTCAGATCATCTTAGCTTTTCAGCCTGTGATGTACACAAATTTGATTTATAATGTGGGAGGGAGAAATTTGATTTATAAAGTGGGAAGGAGACTTTTGGAAAGAGCTTCAGCCTAATTTCCTCCTTATGGCCACTCCTGTCTGGGCCCTTGAGTATTTTTCTGTCTTGAGGGAATTCTGTCATGTACTAAACATCCTGTTGAGTTTAGGGCGAGTAAAAGGACATTCATAGCCCTTTGATAGATTAGGGTCTTTACATTGGTTGCATCTAGATCAGAGGTAGACTTCAGGGACATGTCATAAGTATAATTGTGCCTATGTATATATCTCCCCCAAAATACCTCATTATACCTCTCCCCTCAATATAACTCAGCTGGAATGACTTTCCACATTCTGTGTTAAAAAGACATTTTTTCAGATGATTTATTCATTGTTAGTAGATGCAATAAACATTGTAAGAGTAGATTGTGGAGAATTGTCAGATGTAACCTGTGGTTAAAATATTAGCTATTAACTAATTTAAGAATGAAGGGGGGGGGGGGGGGAAGAAAAGAAATTTCAGCCCTTCCTGCTAAGTGTTCAGTATAAGAAACATGAAAAAATGTCTCAATACAAGTCACACACGAGAGATGTTTAAAGTCTGTCTACTGAGAAGCTGATCAGAAGAACTAAGTGAAATTATCATTTCTTGCACTTCTAATTCATTTGATCCTCCAGGAATATGTCCAGGTACCTGCAGCTTCCTTTAAACCCTTCTGTTGTACTACATCTAAGGTATCTATGTTTCCTTACTTTTGTCACATTAGATAGGTATGAAAGCACATTATATATACTTTACTCTTTAAGAAGCTGCATGTTTATCCAGTATAAAGTGAATACAGTAATCTGTAGATCAAGACTCATAGCATGATTTCAATGTCTGGGTTCCAGGTTTGTACTCAGAACAAAAAATTCAAATACAAGTGATAATGGATTATTTTCTAACAAGCATCATCTTGTTCTAAATATTAAAGTACATTACCTACAGTGACAAACCCCCTAAACTACAATGCTTCATCATGCAAGAGCATCTCACTCTGTGCTTACAACTTCCACCCGTACTGTTAGTTTTCCAACTGTTGAAACAGAAATTCTGTTTTGGTAACAGCTTGTTGAGAGAACTCCATGTTTTCCCAGTATGTACTTGAAGAAGATTAATGAGTCTTACTAACATGCCAAGTCAATCTGTTCCCTTCTGTCAATCAGCTCCCATAGAACAAGTATGTCTGTCTCACTGGCTATATTTTCATGCAGATACACTGCAAAAGTTTAATTAAAACACTAACCACAACTGATCATGAAATACATTCTAGAGCACTATTTAAGAAATAATTGGATAGGTATTAGGTAAGCTTTTTTATGAAGAAGCGTTCCTTCAAGGGGTCAGTGAGGATGAAGGAAAGGATAAACAATATGAATAATTTGACAGAATAATTCTTATGATTGAATTTTGATTTCTGTTGTCAGTTGGTTCAGCCTATTTTTAAAAATGATATCTACTTGCAACATCCTACTTGCCTATTGTCCAAGAATAAATAATTTACATTTAAAAGGAAGTACAGTATCACTCTTACCTTGCTGGCTAGGGGAGGAGGAGAAGAAATTTTCTAAAATAGGGAGAGCAGATGACAATTTTTGCAAGACTGACTTTTCATGTCAGCAAGCAATAAGGTATCAGCTTATTCCATTATATCCATTTTTAAAGAAAGAAATTAAGAAACAAGATGGGGATTTCTCATTCCTTTGAATTCCATGGAGTTCCAGTGTGTGCAAGTCACTGCCATCACCGGTGCAAGTGGAAAATTGTGGGGTGGTATAGTGCTACCTACCCTACAGTGCATACAACCTGAAAAACTGTAGACTTCAGCTCTCAACCAGCTAAATTTGCCATGTTACATGTTAACTATGAGTGAACCAGAGCACAGATGAATTAGCCAGCACGGTCAGATCTGACACTGGAGGGAGCAGTCCTTTGAGAAGGCAGTAATAGGAGTCAGGGGGATACCCAAGGGGAAGTCAGTCATGGTAGGGGAAAAAAAAGAGAGACTAGAGTAGAGGCAAAGAGAAAGAAGATGAAAGTTCATCTGTGGAATACTGAGTACCACTTACAGAGGACAAGAACCTGAAAGTCTGAAAACCATTTCTACTTTCATTACTCAAGTTTCGCAGTGATTAAGTGCTTTCCTCAAAACGTAAAAATAGAAAAAATACATAGGATTTAAAAAAATGTAAAGATATATATGTATATGTCTTGAATAGAGTGTTAACAACTGTAATTCCTCTTGTTCACTGAAGTAGGACAGCTTCTAATCTGTTTTCTAGTTAGCAAGGAGGTCCAAAGGGAATGAAAATTCAGTAGGACCCAGAAAAATAGAGTTAAAGCACTGCAGACAAATTCAACAGCTGAAACACATTTATTTTTTTCACAAACAGTAAATGTTAGTCAATTAACTTAACATGAGAACATTAAGAACAAGGAATGATTATGCTTGCAGAGGTATTACATCATTGAGGGAAAAATAACAACTGTTGCATGGCCTGTTTCAGAGAACATACATGTGGTCCCTACCCATCACAGTTATTGAAAGAGGAGTCAGACTACCCCAGCTTTTCTAGTGATTGAAGGTGTAGCCCAAAATATTGAATAAAGTTTAAGTGGACAAGATTTCTGCAGGGTCTACCACACCGCCTGCTTGCTGGTAGCAGCTCTGGCACTGTCCAGCACTTAAAAACAGAGATCCCTTAAGAGTTGCCTTTCTGGGTCTTTTTTTGTCCTACATTCATAGGCCAAGAACTTCTGGTAGAACCCAGCTTGTTCTCAGCTGACTTTAGGTCGATCCTCACAGTCCTTCTGGACCCAGATTCTCACTTCAGTCCTTTAGTTGTCTTGCAGTTTCTCTGCCATATCATCTGCTCTTGGTCCCCTTGAACAGGTAGAATTTTTTTGTAAATTGCATGGTGAAAGCATCCTGGATCAATGGCTCTCCTTTATATATGTCTGTGAGAAAAAAAAAACCACACAACAAAAAACCAACTATGTCATTGCTTTGCATGATCAGGAAGACAGAAGATAATAAACCACATCTATATCCAGACATGGACTACTGACACTTCTACCCACAGGTCAAATTTTGTAACTTTGCATCTGGAGCCTAAACCTGATTGTGTTACCTTGGAGCTCATACAAAGAACAGATCACCAGAAAACTACAAGTGAATGTCTGAGGGTCTAGTAGAAACGGTCAAGAACCTTTTGCGTTTTTGTAATCTATAGGTTATGCTATTGCAAATGGAGCAGAGAGTGGTGGAGTGAAATGGGATGAGCTCCTACTAGACGTTGTTCACTGTCAGGCTTGGGAATGTCAGCAGAAGATGGAATTTGATGGGCTGGGTGAGGTACATGAGTGGAGTCTAGACAGAGGGGCGAGAAAATGGGGTGAGAAAGAGCTGCTGCTGCTGCTATGTATCACTGGGTAATGATCTAATTCTACAGTTAATTTACTTCATGGTCTTTGGGAACCTAGATTTCCATCTTTTAGGATCTCTGGCGGGCAGAACCAGCTGACCCAGCTCAGACATACATTTGGTGAGGGAGAGACAGGAGGACACTGCAGGCTGAGGTCATCTACTCAGGTCAGAGATGACCAGACTTTTTCCAGGTGCAAACACTGTAGTGTGTGGGGCTGGCAAAGTTGGGCAATAAAATTTGTGGTCATGACACAACTGCTTGCTTGGAGAACTTCCATCTGGCTATGTTTACGCACCTCTGCTGTCTAATTAAAGGGAGTTTCTGGTTTTATGTAGTTAGAGGTCCAGAGCAAGTTGGGGAGGGCGTCAGTTCCCGAAGTGATGGTGGGAAGTTTTAAGACAAAAAGGAACCCTGACATGCTGTTGTTGCAGTTGTCACGCCCAGAGTGCCACATACATCATCTGGTCCCTTGGCAGGATCCATGTGCCCCCCACTCACATACCCCCTCTCCATGTTCCGTCCACCAGAAATGTACTCACCAGAAGCCAGCTCTTGGACTGCGGAAGGGGTCTGGTTGTGCCTGGAGAGATCTGGGAAGATCATGTCTTGGACGATGCCACCAGGTCTGAGTTTGAAAATGGGTTGAGCCTGAGGTGTGGCGAGGACCCCTTGCCGAGGTGGCCCTGGGACTTCTGTTGGACACTCAGCTCTGCCCTGCTGAAAACAGTCTGTGAACACTGAAGCATTCCCTGGTGACCTACCATCCATGTATCTCGTGAAAATCATAAAAAGGAAAAGTGCATCTCACAGTCCTAATCAGCTCAGTCCTTTCTCTAAGGGAATATCTTTCTTCACCTTTTGTTTCTGAACAGAGCATTGCTCTGTTGACACAAGCCTCAGACTCAGCCTGGCTTCTCAAAGTAGTGTTTCATTTTTCAGAGTTTTTCCGTAGGTCTTCTCAGACAGAAACCTACACCATGGTTCCATCTAAGGGAATTAGTCCTCAGTCCTTCCCCGTGAGCTGCTGTAGCAATAACAGTGGGTGGAGAGTTCCTTCACAATTATGGTTCTTTTGTAGAGGCCTGCTAAAAGTAGATATTTCTTGGGATGAGGGGACTGACAGGGCAAAAGAATTCATGATGATGCCGTTAAATCTACAGGACATGTAATGACAGAACTTTAGCATAATGACCCCACCGTGAAGAACATTCCTCCCAACTTGCCTACCTAGCCGACTGCGGGCTTAAGCTGGAAAGCAAGCAACTGGGGAGTCTGGACTCTAGTGCAGGTTTAAACCTAAATATATATGATGGCATATACATTATTTGTGTTACTTGAGAGCCTGGTGGCATGCATCCATGGGGAACAAGAAAGGGTTGTCTCCTCAGATGTTCCATGCGTCAGGGATGCAGAGCAGAGGGCTGCCGTGGGAAACCTTAGAAGAAGCTGCAGAGTCCACGGCAATCTGCTGAATCCAGCAAGGGAGCAGTTTCTCTCCTCTGAGGTTCCCAGGACTAAGTGGACTAGAAGAGCTCTCTATAACCTCTCCAAGGTTATATTTTGCTTTGTTTCCTTTAATATTAGAAGCTAAACATGCTCCTGTTAGTGTAGAATGACATTTCAAGATTTTATTAAGTAGGTCTAAGTACGCATTTCTTACTGAAATTTCAAGTAGGATGTCCTGAGAGAAGCCTTAGGAAGGGTTTTTTGGGTTTTTTTGTTTATTTTTTTAATATCTTTGATGCTTTAAACTGGAGCTTTTACTGGCAAACACAGGAAATGAAAGGTTCTTACTCATAAGAATGCCTGAGGCAAAGAGCATTAGAAATACCATATACATTAATAAAGAGTTGATAATTTAATTGTAGTATTGGATAACTGCAGAAGCCCAGCACATGTCTACATAAACTGCCTGTTTGTGTGGCACTGTGTAGTTAGGATATGTCTAGGTATCTGGTACGCGAGCTTAATGTATGAACTGTTCTTTAAGTTGCTGATTATATCCTTAGGCAGGTTTTAGTGAATTAATAGGACTTGTTGATTGGTAAAAAATAATCATGAATCCTAGTTTGCACAGTACTGTCTAACATAAATATTTGCCTTAAAGGTAGTAAGTTTTAAATGAGTGAGTTAATACCCATAAAATATAAAGTATAACATGAACAAAATTAGCAAATCTAATTTAGCATTAAAACACTTGTCAGAAAATTAACCCTCATTTATGCTCACACTATTTAACAAGGGGAGGCCAGGTGTTTTTCAGCCATACAACAGGTTATAACAGAAGAAATATCAACCTCTCATCCCCAAACTGGTTCCCATTCTTCTTGAAAGACACTTTCTTTATAATCAAGTGAGATCAATACCTTGATTTATCAGAATGACACATTTAAACAAAGCACAAAACTTTGTGATAGAAGTTAATGAAGACTGAGTGCTCAGGGAATTTTTAACAATTCATTTTTCTTTAGGGAAGTGAGAGGTCGTGATTAATTCTAGCTTTTCCTTCTTTGTCTTGTAACAGATCAAGTATATGAAAGTGACCCAGAGTTACTTGTTCTACTTAAAAAAAAAAAAAAGGCAGAAGAAAGCCAGATATATTCTCTATTAGCCTTACTGCATGATAAACAAGAAAAAAGAATTCAGATGTGGCAGGTGCAAACTTACTGCTGCTTTTCTGTGAAATTTAAAGACAAGACTTTAGGAAAGGCCATTAAATATATATCTGCTGAACCTAATCACAGCAATTTTAATGTTGAGACTAGCTTTGTACGTCTGCAATTTAACAAATCTGGTACCTGCTTATAACACTCCAGAGTTTCTAGCACTTAGGCTCTAAAAGACATAATCAAAATGTTTCATGAAGTGTAACTTGCACAACTCTACTTCCTTAATAATTACAGAAACCTCTCACACTCAGTGCACATGCTCCAGCAGGAATGATGCCACTCAGAAATAAATTACATGTCTGCTTAAGATTCTTCCCCAGCAGTATTAGAATCTGTCCAGTAAAATGATACGAACTAAATTTGCCATAGTGTTAATTTACATTGGCATTAATGAGAACACAAGTTTTAAATCACAGACATAGAAGTACTATTGTGCATCCAGCTTATTTTGTCTCCACTCAGGGTGATAAGGCATTCTCTAGACAATTGTAATTATGAGTAATTTGTAAAAGTAATAAGAACTGCTTTTTATTACAGGCAATAAAAATCAATTCTTCATTCAATTATCTTTCCTGGCTATGATATGATAGCTGCCCTGAGTGAGTGCAACAGGAAAAAAGCTGAGCTAAGTTCTAAGGACAAGAACTACTAAAGAAAGAGACAGCAACATTTATAAAAAAAAAAAAAAGCTACCAAAATTTCATCTCCATTTCAACTTCTTGTCATAAAGACATGGTAATAAATGCCTGGTACTATTGCTATCATCCTTCTTTTTCTTTAAGACCCAAACTTCACATATATTTACGTAAATTTAAGCCTACCAATTTCATTGATTCAGTGGGATAATTCTTGTGGTTAAGGTGAAGCACAAATGTAAGTCTTTGTAGAACCAGGGTGATGGTGAAGAAAAACATTTTGCACGTGATTAGCTTCCATGCAATAAAACTTGTTGAAATCAAAGGTAAACATTAGTTCCAATTTTAACATGAATTAGAGCTTAAAATCACAGATACCTTCTATTTAAGAATACATGCTTTTCATGCTTCAAGGAAAGGTGTTTGTTTATTTTGAATAGAGGCAGTATTAGGGAGAGATTTTGGACAAACAGGAAAGTATCTGGGGACATGTCCTGGTTTTTGCAGGGATAGAGTTAATTTCCTTCCTAGTAGCTGGTACAGTGCTGTGTTTTGGATTTAGGATGAGAACAAAGTTGATAACACACCGATGTTTTAGTTGTTGCTGAGCAGTGCTTACACTAGCCAAGGACTTTTCAGCTTCCCATGCTCTACCGACTGAGAAGGCTGGAGGGGCACAAGAAGCTGGGAGGGGGCACAGCCAGGCCAGCTGACCCAAACTGGCCACAGGGACATTCCATACCATGGGACGTCATGCTCAGTACATAAACTGGGGAAAGCTGGCCGGGGGGGGGCACTGCTCGGGGACTGGCTGGGCATCGGTTGGCGGGTGGTGAGCAATTGCACTGTGCATCACTTGTTTTGTGTATTATTATTATTGTAATCATATTATTATTATTATCATTTTATTTCAATTATTAATCTGTTTTTGCCTCAACCCACGAGTTTTTCTCACTTGTGCTCTTCCAATTCTCTCCCCCATCCCACCGGGTGGGGGGAGTGAGTGAGTGGCTGCGGGGGGCTCAGGTGCCGACTGAGGTTAAACCACGACAGGACAAATCCTTGTTTTTGATTTGTATGTTTCTTTTTAATTTCAAACTTTTCTATTCAACTAGAGGGGTCTGGAAACCAAGTCAAACAAGTAAACCTGTCTAAAAAGCATATTTTGAACTTTTTCATACATTTTTTTTCCAGGGAACTGGAACTGAGGAGCAAGGGTGGCAAATTTCATTTTGGAGGTGGGACCTGATTTTTGTTTATTATCTTAGTCTCCTAGCCAATCCGAGGGAAGGATGGGTAAAGAAATGCAGGAGCATAAAGATATTCAAGCACATGAGTCTGATTAAGTGACTTGCTATGGTAATACTCACTTCCTCATCTGCCAAAGATGTGAGATTTTCATGGAAGTGATAAATTGAGCCTCCACTGCAGAGGGGATTTGAGGATGGGCCACTTTACCTCACTACCTTCGATCTCCCTTCTTAATAAGGAGAAGACATGGTAGGTTTGATTGAATTTTGATTCAGCACAATAAAAATGAACCTCACTGAGTCTACACAAAATGAACCACCCTATAAAGACTGTTTAATGGGCAAACTATTCAAGGATTAGAGGAATCTAAAAGGTTATAGGGGAGACCATTTTTTACAACCTCTCTAGCATAACGCATCACTACTAAGATAGCAACAGATGTCAGCTGAAATCAGAAGCCATTTGTGGAGCATTTTATTTAAAAAAATCCATGTAAAATATACGCTCTGGATCATCTTCTTTTCTTCAGCCTTTCTCAAATCATCTTCTTACTTGTCTAATATCTCCTTTTCTTTTAAATTGCATGTATTTTAGAAATTTCCCTTCTTCTCGAGTTCTGTGTATCAATTAATTAGAAGGGATAAAAAGACCAATAAGAAATTTTCTGATTAATATTTATTATAAACTTTCTAGTTTGTGAATATTTGGGAAGAATGAGTTTTATGACATCATGGTAACCTCAAATTTGTAGTCAAGATTTCAGATCCTCCTCTGAAAAGAGCTGTGCTAATTAGCAACTTGTACCTGTAGTGACAGAAACAGAGCTACATGTTTCATAGGCAGAAGTCACAAATTTCTTATTTTTCGAAGTTAGTTGATGGAGAGGCAAGAGGATAAATCTTTTCCTATTCAGCTGGGGGTTTTAAGGTACCTTGAGGAAAGTGATCCACCGGAGAAATCCATTTCTTCCACCATTCTAGTTCTACATGAATCAATATCATTGAGTAAGGCTTCACTCGTGCCAGTTAATAACACATTTGAATGAGCTGACAGCATATCAATATGTTGGCAGCTTTGAGACATACCCTTTTAGAAAACTCATATAGCACTTATGTTCATTAAAACAATTAGCCAAATCCATAAAATACTGTCTCATATTTATATATGTAGATGGTATATCTTGGGAATTGATTCTTTTTAGCAATAGCTATTTTGCTTTTCCAAGAGCTTCCCATTTCTTCCCATTCTAAATGGCTTATGTTATTTTAGTCCAGAGTGATATACAATTAATTTTTAAAAGTTCGTCCTGGTTTTCCGCAAGGTTAACATGAATATGTTTAAATCAGTTATATTTAGGAAGAATTCTACAGTCTTGGGAAAGCAGATGCCTAACACCCCTGGTTTACCATACTAATTTTATATCAGGCAACTAAGCTCAATCTACCTTTTCCATGCTACTTTTTTCCAAGGAGTAAAGTGGGTCTTGTTCAAAAAGCTACACATCATCTGCATGAAGAACAGCATCATGTTTTCCCCCTTGTTCACCCTTTAATCCTTTCAGTCAGAGGACTCTACTGATGTATGGTGACTCGGGGGTGAGCCGTAAGGTGACATTATGCATCCAGAGCACCTGCTCTGCTGCTGTGGTCAGACTTTGCTCTGCTCAGCATAACCCCTCTGAAGAAGCTCCATTTCCTATTGAGGAAGCTTAAGAATAACTGTAGAGAGCAGAAATGTAAGTCTCCAGACTACCTCCAGAACTTCAGATGTTGACTACAGTACTTATACAGCATTGCCATGCTGTTTTGACCAAAGGTTTTTGTTTGATTGGTCTTAATTTCAAGAGACGATAAGATACATTGGACCCTAGCCTATATACTTAAATTCTTTTTTTGTTTGTTTGTTTTAGAATATAATTCTCCTGCCAACTTCAATACTTACTATATTTCAAAGTATCATCACCAGTAATACCAAATACATTGATTGAAATTTCCTATAGATATCACTTCATGATATAAAAAAAAAATGAAACTCCAGGTTACTTTCTAGCATCCTTTCTACATCTAGGTTATTTCTTTTGGTTACCTTGTACCCATTTATACATTCTAGATCTAAAATTAACTTTGAACCAACCTGTCTAGGTTTGATGTCTGTCCTTGAGTTTTTCCTTATGCTTTCCACAAGCCAGTTTCCCAAAAACGTGAATCCTCAAGCAGCTTTTAGCGTTACACCTGTTTGGCTTTCCTGAGAGTATAAGAATTCAGTCTAGCTCTCCAATAGATTCAGATGGATTGCTCTCTGGCAAAGCTCCATGGAAGTAGTTTAAAGATCAGCATTTTCACAGAAGCATAGAATCATAGAATCGTTAAGGTTGGAAAAGACCTCTAAGATCATCGAGTCCAACCGTCAACCCAACACCACCATGCCCACTAAACCATGTCCCTCAGCGCCTCATCTACACGTCTTTTAAATACTTCCAGGGATGGGGACTCAACCACCTCCCTGGGCAGCCTGTGCCAATGTTTCACCACTCTTTCAGTAAAGAAATTTTTCCTCACGTCCAATCTAAACCTCCCCTGGCGCAACTTGAGGCCATTTCCTCTCGTCCTAAACTATCGTCCTAACTGTCGTTTCCTCTCGTTCTAACTATCATAGAATAGTTTGGGTTGGAAGGGACCTTCAAAGGTCATCTAGTCCAAAACCCCCTGCCATGGGCAGGGACATCTTCAACTAGATCAGGTTACTCAGCAATTTTTACAGCAATTATCTCTCTCCCTCCTCATAACAGACAAGGGAATGAAACTACAGGTCCTACATAAACAGCCATGAAGAAACAGTAGAGACAAAGGCCACTAACAGCTAGACTAAAAAACCTTGAAAGAAAAACTCTGGCTTGAACAGCACAGCTTCCTACACAGCTTCTAGGGTAAAATGCTACCTCTTTGTGTGAGACTCATTCAAACAAATGTAGATATCTACAACACAGGCATCTAACGTGAACAAGCAGTCTAGACTCTCAGTTTGGTCAAAGGTGAAAATAGGTGCTTCACAGAAACAATTAATCTCATCCTGCAGTAGATACCTAAAATAGATCATACCCTAAAAATGCCTGATCATACCCTAAAAATGCCTGTTTTCCTCTACTGACTAAAAAGGAGAACCTAGTGTGACTAGCTGGAATGGAGATCTCTACCCTGTAGTTCTGTAAATTTGGGTAAGATGAACCCTACTGTGGGTGCCTGTTTCCTAGTAAGTTCAGACACTTGGGGATTTAAATACAACCTTTGCTTGGTTTTATGATGTTCTGTCATTCATGATCTAAAAGATAAATGTAAAAGGGAAAGCCCATCTGTATTTACCATTTCCTGCTTTAGCAGAGGCTTTAATTCCTGCCTTTTCTTTAAAGCTGTATGTGGTATGTCTTGAAATATTACACCTTATGACCTCCTTGACAGAAATCAGAAAACTTTCTGGCTGTCTCAGATTCTGCTTTATCTGTGATAACTGATATATTTGTTCCAGCTGTAAAAATAATGTGAGGGCTGGCTTCAAATATTTCACAAGACCTTCCTCTAGATCTTTCAGAAGTCTTCTACATTATCTTCTCTGCCATGATTTCTATACACTCCATTTTTCTATGCATGATCTTTCCTTTCTTCCTCACTACTTCCTGACTATTGCATTTTGCAGATCTATTTCTAATTGTAAGATTTTTCCACATTTTTCTCTAGATCACAACTGATACTGCCAATTGGTTGACCTTATTCTGTCTTGCTTGACATCCAGTGGGTATTTTAGAAAACTTCTTTCCAAAATTAAAGCACCAAACATTAGAAATTTTTAATCCTTCTCCTTGGCTATCCATGATTCTGGATGCCATGCACATTCTTAAGTTACAATTTACAACCAAGATTTTTCTTGGGAATAGCTTCTCAAAGCGTTGCCTTTAGAGGAGTATCCAGTTCACAAGTAAAGAAGGTCCTCTTAGGAAGAAAAAAAGAATCGGGGAATTCTGTACTGACTTACTGTACAAACTTACTACCCACATAAGTAGACACAACTTGGTTCCTTTTAATCGTTCAAAAAATTCTGATCTTAATCAAGTAAGTTTGGACTAGAACACCTGTAAACCATCAACATGAAAAGTTTAGGCTTTTAGAAAAAAATCGGGGTGAAATGGTGTAGTGAATAAACTATTTTTCAGAGTGCCCAGCTCTGGTGTCAACAAGAGGGCACGCTATCCTGCCTTCAGCAGCGAGTCTGAAGAGGACTGACATAACCTAACCTCAAAAGCTGTCTAACAGAAATTTACTGTCATAAAGGTGGGTGCTCATTATACCGGCAAGACCCAGTTTTAATGTTGACAGGTGTAATGCAATCTTCCCCTGCATCATGGTTCCTCGGTCCTGAGCTACACCATCCTTGTTATTCCACTCCTGAAACTCTCTTAAGTAGAGAACTTAGCATTTGCATAAATTCCCTGAGGATCTAGGAAGAAAATGTTCCAAGGCCCTCCGGGGCTAAGTGTGTATGGTGAAGTATATGAATAAATCTGTCAGTTTTAAATCATTAGGAATAGATGGCTTTAGGGTTTATTTTAAATGGGTGCCAGTATATCTCAGGGTTTTGCTAGAGACAGAGGATGGGCAGGGTAAGCTTATATTATTCTTCTTGTTTGGATAGGGTTAATGGGAGTGTTACCAGGGATTGTGTGGGAGTTAATTGTATTAACAAAGAAAGATAGAGAGCCAAGCAGCGGCTGTTGAATGTCATAGCCATTTTTTCCTATTTTATTGCAAGCAGTCTAGGTGGCATAAATCAGTACTGGCTGTGTTTGAATTTATAAAATTACTTGCAACTGTCTCATAGTATTTATTTTTTCCCTATGAATTAAAGGCAAAACATATAGGTGGATAAGAGGTAGTGCTTTAAAGCACTGAGTTTAAATATATATTATCTCAAATGTATACGTGCTGGTCTTGTTAATGGGAATATGGACTATTGGTACAAGTCACAGAAAAGTAAATCACTTATATTGTCTTAGAAGTCTGAACTTTCAGATTGAATTACATAGACTATGCCCAAAATACCTTTCAATCCCTAAGGTAAGGAAGGATAGTCTCGCATTGTCAGTCTTAGCTTTGAATGTGATGTGCCTGGCTCTCCCTAAGATTCTGTGTGTGATCTTCTGTACATTAATGTGAACAGCCTCAAAAAAGTCCACGAGGTCTGTTATTGAAACACCTAAGGTTTGACTGGCTGACGTGCTAAGCACTTCAGTCTACACATTATTTGACCTGGAGTTAGAGTGAAAACCATTTCTGAAAGTCAAAGTTGCTTGACTGCTGTTGGGTTCACAAAACATAGGTAAACAAAAAGACCCTCATGTGTGCTAACTTAGCTGCCCCCAAATGCTTAAACCAGCAGAGCTAAACACAAAAATATAATTATAGCTTGACTCAAAAAGCAAAAGCTATAACTGGGGGCAAGGACAAACTCTTTATCTTCTGTGGATCACATTGGCACTGAGGAAGACCAGTGACACATTCTTACTGTACCTTGCCTTCAAAGTCTTTGTCTTAGACTCAATATATTGGAGCAATGATACTTAAATACCATCATTCATGAGGCTTGCCAAGTTGTCATCTCCAGGATGCCCCAGAAGGACTGGTATGTCACTGTGCTGTGTAAGTGAGTGAGGAAGTCCCTAGTGTGTCTAGTAATCCAGAGGATGCATTGTGAAGCTGCATTCTCTAATGGTGGGCTCATTTAGATATGATATCAAATACAAATATAATTTAAAAAAACCCCAAACCTGAGCTTTAGGAAGAAGGGAGAGCACATAGATTGTCTGTGAAACACCGTGTGCATTAGTCTTTTGCATAAGCAAATGATATCAGAGATCTTTTCCAAGCATAAGTGAGCAGACCCTTTGCCATGTAGTAAGATGGTCAGCTTTTCTAGTAGACTACAGGGAATATTCCCCATCTGCTTACATGCATCAGGTACGGATTCACCTCCCAGCAGTCAGACTCATGGATGCAACCCACCTTGGCTTTTAAGACAAATCCCATACTGCTGCACATGATTAGCTGTTACAGTGATGTGTACATTAAAACTGCTTCAAGGCGCTGATCTAGAACAGCCTTTTGACATTTGTTCAGCAAGAAAAGGCACAATTCCTTGCTAACTACACAGCTTTGCTACAATCAGATATTTCCCTTTCCTATTATTGCCACATTGAAGACTCCAGTTTCTTTAGAGAAACCTCAAGAGGCAGTAATCTAGTTTTGAACTATTGCCATCAACTCTCTTAACTGCCTAGATAACACAGCAGACTCTGATATTTTTGTTGTTTTAAATACATGAGAAGTGAGCAAAAGACATAGGTGCAGGAAAACCAAGAACAATTTAGAGATGACTGCAGTAACATTAAGTACTCCGAGCTTATCTAGTCTGGACTTTTCCTGAGGAACACAAATAGACACAACTGTAATATGAAATTCTGAAATTATTTTTCAGGGATATTCTGTAATCTGTTTATTAGCTCTCTCATTTTCAATAGAGATCATTTAATATAAACTAATATTTTGATATAAACAAAGAATCTGTGAGTTTCCGTGACTGGTTTTCTTGCTATACCATTAAATGGAGATTTCTCTTTTGACTGCTAGACTGTTAATTGTGTTCTGACATTTTGGTCTCATCCGTTTTTTCAAATAGTTTGTTGCAGCTGTGAATTTTCTGGCAAAGCAAGTTTCTGTGGAAAAATGCCAATTCTTCTTAAATATGGTGCCCTGAGAAAATATCTCCTTTTTTTTCCTTCTTTTTTTTGTTGAAATTATACTTTTGCAGGTTTCTGTCAGAAATGAGCTTGGCCTCCTGCCAGATTGTCTGATAGAAGCCCAGATCTTCTGTGGCTCTGGGAAGCCTCAGTGAATCTACTGCCTTCAAAGCAAAGGTGTTCGGGCTTTCAGCATCCTCAGCTTCAGCACAGTCCAGGCAAGTGCGCTGCTTTAGGAACAGGGACTCTAGAACAATTCAAGGTTTTAAGAGGTTCTGCACTTCCCAGGAAATGCCAGAAGTCTGACAACTGAGAAATGGCTCCCCAAACAGCCTAAAAACTGAGTGGGATAGCGGATATGAAGAAGGAAGGTAGTCAAGAATGAAAGAGGTTCAGAGAGTTTATCTGACCTGGACAAGACAGAACTCTCAAACTTGTCACATCCTGAGCTGGAAAGCCCTGAAGTTTCCCTATTCTTTTATTCATTACCACATCAAGTGGTAGCTTTCAGGTTTTTTGGAGTCCTGGAAATACCAAGGTGAGCTTCAAGCTCCACAGCTCTGGGGCATCTCAGTCTCACAAAATCCCTCAGATTCTCTATACCGTTATGCATAGGAGGTCTGGACACCCTTATTTCTATTCCATTGTTTGATTTTAGGCACATAAATAGAGATTCAGCCTTTAGTTTTTAAAGATATTTCTCCTTAAAATAATGCAAAGAAAGGAAAAGGGAAATGGAAAAATAAGCCAGCCACTGGTGACTGATTCATTTCATTTTGACACATTATTTTCCTAATGTTTTATTGGAATAGCATAACATTTGCATGAACGTGAAATCCAGGAACATGGGCTTTTAATAATCGAACTGCTAACTTAAGTGTCATAGCAGTATTTGGGTGATTAATGAAAGGTGTTTATACAGCCAGTTATTCTGTTTCATTTCAGCAACTGTGCAAAACTACTTACAGAGAGTATGACATGTTGCTCCCTTTATAGAGCAGTCTCCGTATGTTCATTAAGTTGGAAAAAACCAAGGAAGCTAAATGCAGGTGTCAGCTGAAACCTGCAGAGGATCACTGCTTCGCTGGATTGTGCTTTCTTCTTTGATTTGCAGTTAACATATTTCTGGACTTCAGACATATTTCGTCTATTGTCCCTGGAGTATCAGCATTTTGTTTGTGTGGTTTGATTTCTTTCTTCCTTTTTTTTGCCTTTTAAGGGTTACATTTTTACTGACACAAAGAAAGTATTCTGCTGCATACAACTGCCAAGGGATGGCATATTAGGATATTTGCTTCTCTCCCTATTTTTTTTAAGGCACCCAGTTATCTTTATGCTGAGGACCTTGAAATCTCTTGGGAAGACCATCTTAAATGAGGAATCAAAACATTTCAGGCTTCTCATCACAACCGCGAATTGAAAAATAAGCACTTACACACTGCATTCACTCACCTAACTGAGGGACTTTCTTCAGTATTTAATGAGAAAATGTAGCAAGTTTTTGTATTTGTACTGTGAGTGGCAAGGTGCATTGCATGGGGCTGAACTATTGCAACCATCCCAAGATAAACTAGTACGGCAAAGTTTGAGAAAATCCTCTGACTGCACCTTCTCCCTCTTGCCTCCTCCCTCTCTCTCTTGATTATTTCTGCTGTGTCACTACAAAGGAGTGAGCAATGTTAATGTAGTGGGGCTCCTGCCTTGTCTTGCAAGGTTAGAAACCAGAGAAAAGCAGCTTAAAACCTTCTGCTGTAGTGGACTCCAATTTCTTATCTTCATGAGAGTGAGTGGTGAGAATCATAGAATCATAGAATCATAGAATCATTGAGGTTGGAAAAGACCTCTAAGATCATCGAGTCCAACCGTC